>NC_057406.1:21025058-21096082 GCF_019320065.1 Cervus canadensis | reverse complement strand
AAAGAATTGATGCTTTTGAACTGTGGTGTTGGAGAAGACTCTTGAGAGTTCCTTGGACTGCAAGAAGATCCAACCAGTCCATCCTAAAAGAGATCAGTCCTGGGTGTTCATTGGAAGGACTGATGCTGAAGCTGAAACTCCAATACTTTGGCCACCTGCTGTGAAGAGCCGACTCATTTGAAAGATCCTGATGCTGGGAAAGGTTGAAGGCAGGAGGAGAAGGGGACGACAGAGGATAAGATAGTTGGATGGCATCACTGGCTCGATGGACATGGGTTTGGGTGGACTCTGGGAGTTGGTGATGGACAGGGAGGCCTGGCATGCTGTGGTTCATGGGGTCGCCAAGAGTCAGACACGACTGAGCGAATGAACTGAACATGAATTTTGATATTTTTTCCCTGATGGATTATAATCAGCATCATTATTTATTTTGGTGCTCAAATCATCCCAGCTCTGGCTAATGGGAGCTCCATTTAGTGGGCTCCTGTGTCCTTTGGGCATGTCCTCACAGTAGTCTGAATGCTTCTTTACTTTCTGTATTTCCAGACTCATCTTGTTTTTTCCTGCCCTAGCCCTGGAATCATTTCTCCAAGAAACCAGAAACTGAGATTTTGATGCTGGGATTTCAGTGCAACCAGCTGTCATTGCTTCTGAGCCCTTTTGGTGCCCACAACTAGGAAATGTAACACACTTTTCTGTTCATACCTATTTCCATATCTATGGATCTATCTATCATCTATCATGTACATGCGAGTGTGCTAAGTCACTTCAGTCATAGCTGGCCAGGCTCCTCTGTCCACGGGATTCTCCAGGTAAGAAGACTAAAGTGGGTTGCCATTTCCTTCCCCAGTGGATCTTCCCGTCCCAGGGATTGAACCACTGTCTCTTAAGTCTCCTGCATTGGCAGGTGGGCTCTTTACCACAGCGCCACCTGGGAAGCCCATCGTCTATCATGTAATCTGTCTTCAACAACCACGACTTCAAACTGATATCTCCAAATTCCAGTCCAATACTGCAGTTTCTCCTCTCCACATTTGCGATGCCTTTCTCCAACAGTGAGAAACTGCTCTGCCACTTCCCAAATATTTACTCACTTGCTTAATCCTCTTGTGAGAAGCCATTCTCCCAGCTATGCCAGATTTGTCCCCAACCCTAGTGCACCAGCTCTGAAAAAGAGGATGGTGAAACACAAAATTATTTTCACTGTTCTCTTTACCTAAATTTTTCCCTTTTCAGTATTTCTCAAATCCATTCTCTCTCCTGTTCTACTTTCACTGCCTGACTTCAAGCCTCTAACAAGTGCTGTTGTTTCTGGTTTGCTTCTGAAGATCTATCCTGCAAATAGCAGCCCACACGATCTTTCAATACTTGAACTAAGGGACTTCGCATTGGACGGCCAATGCAGAGGACACTGGTTTGGTCCCTGGTCCAGGAAGATGCCACATGGTGTGGGGCAACTAAGCCTGTGCACTAGAACTACTGATGCCCACACACCTAGAACCTTGTTCCACAACAAGAGAGGCCACCCCAGTGAGAAGCCGGAAACTAGAGAGTAAGCTGCATTTGCCACAACTAGGGAAAGCCTGCGCACAGCAACGAAGACCAGTTGCAGCCAAAAAAAAAAAAAAAAAAAAAAGAACAGCCTGACTGCCTGGAACTCCTTTCCTAACTCTCCTCACTGCCCTTGGAGTTAAGTGAAGCAGCTCTCCTAAATTACAGTGATCTGGCTCTGTGCGCACCTCCATTCTCGTGTTTGCCTTTCCCTCCCCCGTCCTTTCAGTAGAGACAGGGTTTTGCAGGTGTCCGCACACGTCATCTTCTATTACTACCTTTTCTGCATCATGCTCTCATGATTCCCCAACTGCTTTTTCCCAATTCACCCTTATAAACCCTGCTGAGGTGTTTCTGCCTCTAAGAAACTATTCTTGGCAGTCTTTCTCAATAGTTAATTACTCCTTCCTATTAGTCCTATTTCTTGTACACATATTTACTGTTGCATGTGTGACTCTCCACTGTATTTATTTGTTTAGATGTCTGCCTCTCCTACCAGGTAATGAATCCCTGGGACGGGAATGGACTTCTTTGCCATCGTGGTTTCAGTATCTAGCTAGCTTCTGCTATGCGCATACACTTAATATATGTTTATTGAGAGACTTCCCTGTTGGTCCAGTGGCTATGACTCCATGCTCTTCTCTGTGAAGGGGACCTGGATTCGAGCCCTGGTCAGGAAACTATATCCCACACGCTGCAACTAAAGATACCGCATGTGACAGCAAAGATCAAAGATCCCGCATGGCGCAACTAAGACCCAGAGCAGTCAAATAAATAAACTGATGCTAAAAAATTTTAAAAACTATATATTTGATATGTCTCAGTAGTAAAGAACCCATCTGCTGATGCAAGAGAAGCAGGAGATGAGGGTTGGATCCCTGGGTAGAGATGATCTACTGGAGTGGGAAATGGCAGCCCACTCCAGTATTCTTGCCTGGAGAATTCCACGGACAGAGGAGTCTGGCCGGTTACAATCCATGGGATCATAGAGTTGGACACGACCAAAACCCACACACACTGAACTGAACGATAATTTTTGTGTTTTTTTGGTCTAGGAAGAGTGGAGCCATGTGCTTTAGTTATCAAGATAAGACATCTTAAAATGTAGTGGCTTAACACAACGACTTCATATCACATGGAGTTTATCACATGATTCTAGAGGTTGACTAGGCAGTTCTGCTTCATGTGAGCATTGGCTGGGGCCCTGGGGTGTCTGGAAGGTTCTATTGGCCTCGCTTGTGTAGCTGAGGGTCAGTGCTTGTTGCTGGCTTGTTGCTCTGCTCAGCTGATGTTGTCAGTCAGGCGTTTCAATCTTCTTCATCAACGGCCTCTTTGTGTGGCCACTTGGGTTTCCTCCCAGCATGAGGGCTTGGATTCAACAAAGAGCATTCCAAGGGGACAAGTCCCACACGCCAGCTTATCAAGAAGCTCCACTGTATTTGGCTTGCTATGTCAACTTGAGAGAGGACCACACGAGGGCGTCACAGAGGGTGACTCACTCTAAGTAACAGACTGCCAGGTGGAGATGTTAGATCCTCTTGAGTATCATAATAAAAGGCACTGAATTTCGAAGGAGAGGTATTTTTTGTTTGTCTTCTTATGCAGCTTTTGAGATCTTAGTTCCCTAACCAGGGATCAAATCTGGGCCCCCCAGCAGGAAAAGCGTAGAGTCCTAACCACTACACTGCCAGAGAATTCCTATGAGGAGGAGGATTTTAAATGTGAGAAAATAATGCAGTAGGAACTCAGTGCAATATCTTTTTTTTTTTTTTCAATGCAGTGTCTTGAAGAGAGAATTACCTCGGGTCAAAAACAATGGAATCATGGGACTTCTCTGGTGGTCCAATGGTTAAGAATCCATCTTATAATGCAAGGGACACAGGTTCAATCCCTGATCTGAGAAGATCCCACAAGCTGTGAAGCAGCTAAGCCTTTGCCGCAACTAGAGAGTCAGTGTACAACAGAGATCCCACATGACGCAATGAAGATCCTGTGTGCCACAACTAAGATCTAACACAGACAAATAAATAAATATTTTTAAAAAATGGAAGCTCTGCAAATATGAGGACTGGCATGTAGACCTGACACTTTCCTTTCAATAGATTAAATTCATGATGCAGCAATTGGAGCCAGCAAACTATAATCTATACTGGAAGTGAGTTATCTAACCCAGTATTTAAAAAAAAAAAAATAGTAGCAGAAGTCTTATTTCACATAAATTCTTTTTTTTGTCCCATTTATTTTTATTAGTTGGAGGCTAATTACTTTACAATATTGCAGTGGGTTTTGTCATACATTGACATGAATCAGCCATGGATTTACATGTATTCCCCATCCTGATCCCCCCTCCCACCTCCCTCTCCACCCAATCCCTCTGGGTCTTCCCAGTGCACCAGGCCCAAGCATTTGTCTCATGCATCCAACCTGGGCTGGTGATCTGTTTCACTTCACATAAATTCTTATAAGAAAAATAAAACAGAAACAAGGAAGGCAAAGCACTCAGGATTATTTTGTTGAAAGCTGTAGTGTTTTGGGTTCCCCCTATTTTCATGTATCTTGGGCAATTTTAATAATGAAAGATAAAATAAAATTTAAAAGCTATTTTATAAAGTAAGACACACAAGAGAAGGGTTGCTGTGAGTCAGTGTTTGAAGCTCTGCCCACTCCATTTTCTCTCTCATGTCTGGCGCTACCCCTTCTGCAGGCATCTCTCAGAGACCTTGATCCCTCAGAAAACTTCCAGGAATTCAGGGCAGCCATGGATCTTTTTTTTGTTTTAATATATGTATAATTGTATTTGCTTATTTTTTTATTTTTGGCTGAGCTGGGTCTTCATTGCCGTGCAGGTTGTTCTCTAGCTGTGTCGAGAAGGGGCTACTCCCTAGCCGCGGTGCGTGGATTTCTCACTGCAGTGGCTTCTCTCCTGGCGCACGGGCTCTTGGACACAGGCTTAATAGTTGTGGTACACAGGCCTAGTTGCTCTGCAGCACGTGGGACCTTCCCGGATCAGGGATCGAACCTGTGTCTCCTGCACTGGCAGGTGAATTCTTTACCACTGAGCCACCAGGGAAGCCCCACAGATTGTGTTTTGAAAACTGTTGACTGGATTGCCTAGAAGATGCCTGAGAAGACACAGGTCTGTGTTTTGGCCTGGTCCTGGTAATGCTGATCTAAGAGACTAGGTAGAGTCCGTGCTGCTGCTGCTCTGCATCCTCTCTGCCCGCCCCCCAACCTGGCAGCGGCCCAGGAGCCTGCAGCTCTTGGTGCTTATTGCTGCCTTGAACACAGGAAATGGGCTAGGTACCTTCTGATTTCTGACTGAGGATGTGGAAAGTGATGCTTCAGGAATCAAAAGTAGAGAAGCTTCTAAGACATTAGAGAAACTGCATTCCCAAGATATTTGCTAAGTGGACTCCAGCAGAAGAAACAGCAGTGGCCTCCAGAAAAATCCAAAGATGCGTTAGTCTGCACAATGTTAATGCCACTGTCCCATAAATCCTTTTCCAAACAAAGCTGGAAGCAGGTGGCTCCCCGCCAAGGGCACTGAGCGGTGGGGAGAGGAAAGATAGGAAGCTATGCATTTTGTACTGCTGGCTTCTCAAGATTCTCGCTGTTTCCTGTGTTACGGGAGCTGTGTGGTCCCCGTGGGGCACTAAAAAGATTTGGATGGGACTGTTTAAACTTACTTCTTGCTCCTCACTGAGTAAATGCTAGTTCTAGTCATCTCATCATACATTTACTGTGCTGTTGGTTCCCTGCTTACCCTTTGAAGGCTCACTGACAGGAGTAGGGCTGTCTTTCCTGAAAATGCTCACAGGCTGCCGTGTGCTTGAGAATCAAGGTTGACTGAGTAAATACCTATTACACACATGAAGCTGACACTTGGGAAACTTGAAGAGCAGAGAAACAAAGTTTTGTTTTGTTTGAAAGAATGATATGCTTTCCTCCCAAAGCACAAAAGCTTTAATTGTAGAAATTACAGATGTTACTGTTTAATTTTTAGGACACCAAAATATTTTAAGATTTATAGTTTTCAACCTGGCTCTGCAGTGGATGTGAAAAATATGCACAGGAGTAAGTCTAACACATGCAATGATCGCCATAAGGGAGTTCCAAAGTGCCAAGTGTCTTTCTGTATTGTGAGACAGAGGGACCACAGTCTTCATGGAGGAAGTGGTGCTTGAAGTGGACTTTGATGGATAGATAGGAGGGGTGGGAACACGTGATCTCTAAATCCATTCAAACTCTCTCTTCCTGATTTGTGTGCGTGTGGATAGGATAGGCCAGGATGCTCCAGGCAAAGGGACTATTTTGGGAGCAGAGAGGCATGCTGGGGGATTATGAGCATTCTCCCTGTTACCTTGAGAAAAGGCACACGGGAAGTCAAGGATCTCAGGGTTCAGGCTGGTTTAGTTTGGCTGCAAATGAGAAAGCAGATAAGCCCACACTGAGCAAGTTGTGCTGTTCTGGGCCATGCTAAGTCACTTCAGTTATGTTCGACTCTTTGCGACCCCATGGACCGTAGCCCGCCAGGATGCTCTGTTCGTGGAATTCTCCAGGCAAAGATAGTGGGGTGCATTTACTCATCTACAAAGGTTTGTTGAAAACGCTCTGTGGCTGGCACTGATTTTGGCAAGGCTGAGGTACAGTCCTTTCCCTAAGGAGCCTGCACCTGGCGGACGGAAGTGGACATGTAAATCAATTGTCTGTAATTGTTATATAATAGATACTTGAACTAGGTGTGATGGGGTATAAGAAAAGAAGTAATTGATTCTAACTTCTAAATCAGACAGCAGGGGGTGAGAAAATGCCTTATAAAGGAAGCCTTCATTAAACTGAGTGCTTAAAGTCGAGTTCCTTGAATGGAGGGGATAGGGTGGAGTTTCTACCTCTTTTCTTTCCTTCTTACTTCCTTCTCCATGACTGATATGTTTTGCTTATAACCACCTGTATGTAAACAGATGGACTTGGCTGCTGCCCTAGTAAAAACATAGTATCCTTAGTTACTTGCATATTCATTTACATGGCAATTCCTGTAACCCTGCCTCTTAAGAAAACGAGACAAAATGAAGTTAATTATCGAAGGAAATCAACTGCAAAAATATCTGAGCCTTAATTCTAAGTAGAGATTACAGAACGTGTAATCTCTAAAACAATGTAAACTCTGATGGGGGTCTGTAGAAGAGGTGAAGCAATTGTTTTTACATGGAGAAATTACTGGGTTCTGTATAAATGCAATTGTAATTGTTAGCAAGATAATGGAATATGGCTTCACATTTACTAAATTGGTGAGCCATTATGGGGCCAACATTTAAAGAGTATTTTTCACTAGTTAAAGGGAAGCAAAGGTAAGACTGAGAAGTTCATGAGCAATAAAACTTGATGTTTAGGAGAATATGATTTCTTATTCACAGTGTATAATTTTGCAAGAGTAAAAAATATGTTTATTCTGCCACAAAAATTCAAGATTGCTTAAATTCTTTCAGTTAGACCACCCAAGGTGAACTTTCAAATTCTTAACAAATTCTCCTTCCCCATGAATTTTCATTGACTGACTAAATCGACAGGAAGTTCTCCATTTTATCTGGTTTTAAAATATCTTTCTCTCTTTTTCTAGACATGAAATTTATGCTTCTTTATATATTATTTTTCCTTTACAATTTAAATTCCTTGGAGAATGTTTTAAGTATAAAATCTGATTTTATAAACATGTATTCATTATCTCATGAAGCAAGATGAAATATGAAAGCAAAGGTCCACACACTCTTTTTACAAAGGGCCACAGAGTAAATATTTTAGACTGGCAGGTCTCATATAGTCTTTGTTGTATATCCATTTTTGTTAGCTTGTGGGCCATGATTCATTTGACCTGTGGGCCTTAGTTTGCTAAGCTTTGAAAAGCCTCGATTTCAGGGCTTCCCTGGTGGCTCAATGGTAAAGAATCTGCCTGCCAATGCAGGAGACACGGGTTTGATCCCTAATCCGGGAAGATCCCACATGCTGCAGAGCAATTAAGCCTGTGTGCCACAATTATTGAGCCTGTCCTCTAGAGCCCAGGAACCTCAACTATTGAGCCCATGCCTTCCAACTACTGAAGCCCATGTGCTGCAACTATTGAAGCCCATGAGCTGCAACTACTAAAGCCCACATGCCAAAGAGCCTGTGCTCTGCAACAAGAGAAGCCACTGCAAGAAGAAGCCCGTGCATTGCAATGAAGAGAAAAGCCCATGTAGCAATGAAGGCCTAGCACAGCCAAAAATAAAGAAATTATTTTTAAAAGCCTTGATTTCAAAATTTTACATCTATATGATTATAATAGAAGTACAATGCTTCCATTGTATATTATTTGCTTACATTGTATATTGCTCCTATTATATAGAAGCAATGTTATAAAAGAGAAGTACAAATTGTGTTGATATGCAGAATTTAGCCCTCTTCCAGCATTCTTCCTAGCAAGGGCATCATTATCCATATAATTATGAAGTCAGAGACCTCAGAATCATCCTTAATATGAACCTCTCCCTTCCCTCGCCCCTTGTATTTAATCTATTGTCTAATTCTGTCTATTTTACCTCCTAAATATCTCTCATATTGACTCCTCTCCCTTACTGCCACACTCCTGTAAAACTGTCATCATCCCTGACTTGGAATATGATTCCTAAGTGCTGTCTCTAACCTACTCTCATCATCTACTTTGCTTCCCTGTGAAATGTGTTACGTCTCCTTCCTATTTCTTTCCCCCCACTTTCTCTCTTTTATCCTTCTTCTCACTTCTCTTCACCTTCCTTTCTCATCCCTTCCTAAAAAATTCAGTCCTAAACCATCTGCAGTGTGGTCGAGGAGGGGGAAATTCAGTGGCCCAGTTGGGTTTTTGAGCCTAACCCCGGTGAAGACCGCGCATGCGGGGGCAAGAGTATGGCCTGATGTGAGGTGTCCAAGCCCAGGGAAGTTAAGGAAGACACCCCAAGGGAGGATGGCTTGGAATGGGGGTTCAGGGCTGGAGCAGGAGGGATTGGCAGGGAAAATGGGAGAAAAGTTACATACACTGGGACTGGTCGAACAGGTAAATATACTAGAAGCCAGTTTGTTCAGTGTCTCAGATGGAATTTACAAGTACACAGAGAGAAGAAACTGGGACCATTCTAGTTTCCTCTCTCTGTGTACTTGTAATTTCCATTGTGCTTGTAACTCTTCTCTTGTCTTCCCATCAGTCAATTCATGGTTTTTAGCATGTAGATACATAAATAGATAGTTAGATGATACAGACTGTTAGATGATAGAGACTGATAGATGATAGATAGATAGATGAGACAGATTGATGGATGATGTTAATAGATAGATTGTTGTTCTGTCTGTAAGTCATGTTTTATTCTTTGCAACCCCATGGACTGTGGCATGCCAGACTACCCTGTTCTTCATTATCTCCCAGAGCTTACTCTAACTGATGTCCTTTGAGTCAGTGATGCCATCCAACCACTTCATCCTCTGCTGTCCCCTTCTAGTTTTGCCTTGAATCTGTCCCAGCATCAGGGTCTTTTCCAGTGAATCAGCTCTTCACATTAGGTGGCCTAGGTATTAGAACCTCAGCTTCAGCATCAGTCCTTCCAATGGATATTCAGGGTTGATTTCCTGTAGGATTGACTGGTTTAGACAGGTATGGACATAGATATGACTGCAATCGCATGTATGATTTTGTGTATATGTGTATTGTTTGTGTTCCTTAGCTCTGTACACTGAAAAGGCTTGAGAGCAGCGACAAACCAATAGCAAAGAATTCATCTTAAGTCCAGATATTCACTTCCAACGGCCATTTTCCAGTAAAAGACACCAGAACTCCTTGAAGTATTAGCCAAATTGGGCTGGGTAGAGAAAGTACAAGATGAACCTAGAACACCTTGTCATGCCCTGAACAAGGAAGCATTCAAAACAAAAGACAGTAGCAACAACAAACTATGATAAAATGGTAAATGGATATGAAGCCAGCTTCAGTGTTCACCCTCTGGCCAAATCTTCATGATGTAGCCCAGTGCTTCTCAGATTTCCTATGTAAATATCAACAAAAATACATGATTAAAATACAGATTTTACTTTAATAAATAAAATTTATTAAATTTAACAAATAAATTTAATAAAATTTAAATTTAATAAAATTTATTAAATTTAATAAAATAAAATTTACTAAATTTAATAAAACAAAATTTATTAAACTTAGTAAAATAAATTTTATTAATGTTTCCAAATTCTATGGGCTTCCCTGGTAGCTCAGCTGCTAAAGAATTCCCTGCAACGCCGGAGACCTGGGATAAATCCCTGGGTTGGAAAGAATCTGAAATTCTAGATACACTGGTCTGGAGTGGGCCCTAAGGCCATACATTTTTCTCAGCCCCCAGGTGTTTCTGATGCAAGTGGCCCATGGACTTCACTTGGGAAACCATGGACCTGGCCTCTGTCAGTCTCTTCCTTCTTTCATCTCAGGATTCATCACTTCCTTTCCCTGTGTTGCTAGGGCCACAGAGGTTCTACTTTGGCTGAATTACTTCCTGATGATTAGGAAGGTCAAGATTGAGCTTTCTGAAGAATATTTTTGATAGGATAGGAATATGTGAAAAGCTCAGATTATGGAGGACTGAAGAGAGGAAAGAGCCAGAAGCAGTTGAAGATGTTCTTAAAAAGATAAAAGGGAAGGAAAATATGGGCAAACATCAGGGGAAGTTTTGAGGTGGAAGGGAAGGACTTCTAGGGGCCTGGGAATTGGAAGGGTGCATGTGGTCAAGAAAAGGGAAATGGCAACCCACTCCAATGTTCTTGCCTGGTGAATCCCAGGGACAGGGGAGCCTGGTGGGCTGCCGTCTATGGGGTGGCACAGAGTCGGACACGACTGAAGCGACTTAGCAGCAGCAGCAGCATGCGGTCAAGAAAGATGGTAGGGATGGAAGTGCTGCAATTTTTGATAGCTGGATGGACCTTGAGGGCACTATGCTGAGTGAGATAAGTCAGACAGAAACAAATACTGTGTGGTCTCACTTACACGTGGAATCTAAGAACAAAAGGTCATAGAAACATAGAACACATTGGTGGTTGCCCTGTGAGGGTGGTAGTGGGGTGAGTAAAATTGTTAAAGCAGGTCAAAACGTGCAAAATTCTAGTTATAAAAGAAATAAGTCCTGGGTGTATCAGTTCAGTTCAGTTCAGTTCAGTTGCTCAGTCGTGTCTGACTATTTGAGACCCCATGGACTGCAGCACACCAGACTTCCCTGTCCATCACCAACTCCCAGAGCTTGCTCAAAATCATGTCCATCCAGTAGATGATCCCACTCAACCATCTCATCCTCTGTCTTCCCCTTCTCCCGCCTTCAGTTTTTCCCACCATCAGGGTCTTTTCCAGAGTCAGTTTTTCTCATCAGGTGGCCAAAGTATTGGGGTTTCAGCTTCAGCATCAGTCCTTCCAATGAATATTCAGGACTGATTTCATTTAGGATTGACTGGTTTGATCTCCTTGCAGTCGAAGGGACTCTCAAGAGTTTTCTCCAACACCACAGTTCAAAAGCATCAATTCTTCAGTGCTCAGTGTTCTTTATGGTCCAACTCTCACATCCATACATGACTACTGGAAAAAACATAGCTTTGACTAGACAGACCTTTATTGGCAAAGTAATGTCTCTGCTTTTTAATACACTGTCTAGGTTTGTCATAGCTTTTCTTCCAAGGAGCAAGCGTCTTTTAATTTCATTGCTGCAGTCACCATCTGCAGTGATTTTGGAACCCCCCAAAATGAAGTCTGTCACTGTTTCCATTGTTTCCCCATCTATTTGCCATGAAGTGATGGGACCGGATGCCATGATCTTAGTTTTCTGAATGTTGAGTGTATAATGTATGGCAACCCACTCCAGTGTTCTTGCCTGGAAAATCCCACTGGCAGAGGAACCTGGCAGGCTGCAGGCCATGGGGTTGCAAAAGAGTTGGACATGACTTGGCAACTAACCACAACCAACAATGTAATGTACAGCATGGTGACTAGAGCTAATAATAGTGTACTGTATATTGGAAAGTTTCTGAGAGAGTAAATCTTAAAAGTTCTCATCAGAAGACAAAAAGCACTTGCACCACATGTGGTAATGCGTGTTAACTAGACCTACTATGAGATCCGCTATACACACATATCAGGTCATTGTGCTCTATATGTCTCCTCCATCAGCAGGTGGATTTTTTACCACTAGCACCACCTGGGAAGCCCACACCTAGAACTAATATAATGTTATACATCAATTACATCTCAAGTAAAAAAAGAAGATAACGATGTTATCTGTTGGGTGTAAAGGAGGGATCAGATTGGGTGATTGAGGAGACTGAAGTAAAATCTTAACTACTGTTGTGGGAATTTCATATATATATATATTTCATATATATATATTATTTTGCCTGCAGTGCAGAACATGTGGGATCTTAGTTCCCACACCAGGGATCTAATTTGTGCCCCTTGTATTGGAAGTGCAGAGTCTTAAGCACTGGACCACGAGGGAAGTCCCATTGGTGAGAATTTCAACAGTAAATCAATTGGGGGCAAACAGAAAATGATTGAGTCTTTGGCTGCTTCAAACTCACAGTCTTAAAATTGAAGAGAGACTGATCAAATGTTAAATTTGATGCACTCCTTCAGTGATGTTCCTGCCAATTGACAGAAAGTTATTACCCTGTACCACTCCTTCACATTTTGACAGCTCAAACTGCTCTCCTTTTCTGTAAACCACCCCTTTGTCTATGTGTGCTCTGGGGGAGGTAGTATCCACCTTCTACATGGGAGCCCTTGAAATGCTGGAAGATGCTGGGCTTTGCTACCAAGGCTTCTCCAGGGTTGTCATCCCTTGTCTTTCTGATGATTCCTTAATTATTTCATGTCCAGCCTTTATTACTGTTTTTCTCCTCAGTTCAGTTCAGTCGCTCAGTCATGTCTGACTCTTTGCAACCCTATGGACTGCAGCCCACCAGGCTTCCCTTTCCATCACCACCTCTCAGAGCTTGTTCAAACTCATGTCCATTGATTCAGTGATACCATCCAACCATCTCATCCTCTGTTGTCCCCTTCTTCTCCTACCTTCAGTCTTTCCCAGCATCAGGGTCTTTTCTAATGAGTCAGTTATTCACATCAGGTGGCCAAAGGATTGGAATTTCAGCTTCAACATCAGTCCATCCAGTGAATATTCAGGACTGATCTCAAGTCCTTTAGGATGGACTGGTTTCATCTTCTTGCAGTCCAAAGGACTCTCAAGAGTCTTCTCCAACATCACAGTTCAAAAGCATCAATTCTTTGGGGCTCAGCTTTCTTTATGGTCCAACTCTCACATCCATACATGACTACTGAAAAACCATATCTTTGACTAGATGAACCTTTGTTGGCAAAGTAATATCTCTGTTTCTTAATACGCCGTCTATGTTTGTCATAGCTTTTCTTCAAAGGTTTCTCTCCTCAGACTGTATTATTCTTTACATATCTCCCTCCTGAAGTTCTCATGGAATAGCTTGACTAGGGCAGAATAGAGCTGAAATCATTATATAGAGATATGGTAATTCTGCTAAGATAACCTAGGATTACATTAGCTGTTGGTGCAGAAGACAGGTACAGGAGGTAAAATAATGTTGATTATTGATAATATCAAGTTTGTTGTTCCTTTCTTTTCTTTTTTTATATAATTTATTTATTTGTTAATTATTATTATTTTGGTTGGGCTGGGTCTTTGTTGCTGCGAGTAGGTTTTCTCTATTTGCGGATAGCTGGGGCTACTCTTTGCTTCTCACTGCAGTGGCTTCTCTTGTTGCAGATCATGGGCTCTAGGCACATGGGCTTCAGTAGTTGTGGCACATGGGCTTCAGTTGCTCAGCAGCATGTGGAATCTTCCTGGACTAGGGATCAAACCCATGTCCCCTGCATTGGCAGAGAATTCTCATCCCACTATACCACCAGGGAAGTCCTCTATCTTTTTGTCATATTCTTCTACTAAGTTTTATTGCAACCAAACTATATGGGGCTGAGATGTTTTAATGGCTCATTTGGTGCTCAATTGAAATGCCAAACATTAGTTATGCTTGGAAAGAACTTAAAGAGCAGCTGGGTGAAGATATTGATTCCAAAGTGAAGGGAATGGTCATTCTCAAAGGAAAGCAGGGTGTTTGCTTTGATATCCCTACTGCATCAGTAACAGAAGTATAGGAACAGTGGCATGACTCACGGCGCTGGCAGCCTTCTGCAGCCATGGAGCAACCGGAGCTAGAAGGTCCATGGGCAGGATATCGCAACTTCTGAGGACAGCGGGAAGGCAATTGAGGCTCCAGGGGACAGCGGGAAAAAAGTAGAAGCTTCAGAGGACAGCAATCAGGAGGTGGCAACGAAGTAAAAGATTCCAAAACAAAGGCCAGAAGAGGAGTTTTAATAAAACATTTGGACAGTAATTTGAAGCAGAGGATTTATTTGGCAAAAAACAGAACTATGTTCAGCAATCTGGGACTGAACATTATTTTCATACAAAGTTAAAAGCACATTGTATTTCCTTCCTGACCACTTGCCAGTCCCCATCTCTTCGAGAGAGAAAAGCTTCATCTAAATTATTTCATCTGATTGATGATTGTCATTTATAACTTTATTGCTACTTCCGTCTTGGGTATTCCTTTGGAAAAGGTGTATGGATTCATTACATATTCTAATGTATTGTCTACAGATTATAAGATAAAGTCAAGCATGTATCTGTTGATACTTTTTAAGTTGACCTGTGTTTATACTTAGAAATGTCTCTTAAGAGTAGGCTTCCCTGGTGGATCAGACGGTAAAGACTCTCCTGCAATGCAGGATCAGGAAGATCGGGAAGATCGGGAAGGTCGGGAAGATCCCCTGGAAAAGGAAATGGCTACCCACTCCAGTAATCTTGCCTGGAGAATTCCATGGACAGAGAAGCCTGGCAGTCTACTGTCCATGGGGTTGCAAAGAGTCAGGCATGACTGAGCAACTATCACTCACACTTGGTGCTATTTTGTCCTATTAATTTATTGGAAAACGTCATGAATGTGAAATAATTCGAAGGCTTTCTTGTGCTAATAAGTGGCAAGGTAAAGACTGCCCTCCTTCTATGGTTTCAAGTTATATTGAGATTCTTCAATTTCAATACTTATGTGGCACTGTAATAGCTCTCCTATGTCTCCCACCCTAGTTTTCTCCCTAGCTGATTGCAAACTTCTTTGGGCCAATCCCTGTGTTACCTATTTTCATGTCTCCAACTCCCTTCTATATGTCTGGTGCTCATTACTGCGTGCTGGTCTGGTGAGGGGGCACAATGAAGGGACTGGCAAGAGAGTGCTTCCTTAAGGGACTGTGTTATGATTCTCAATGACTGGTAATATTGAAACAGAAAAGAGCAGATATTAAGTGCCTCCTGAAGCGAGAACACACTGCTGCTTATGATATAGTCTTGTGGAAAAACAACATCAAAATTGACCTGGAATCTAATCAAGGCCCTGGATATAACTACCAGTTCACAGCAAATGGAACAGAAGAATGCATTAAATGGCACTGCAGGGATGCATCTCAGCAAAAGCTAGACTGTGGGGGAATTCTACGCGACAAACAATCAGTTTCTTCTATTGATATAAAGAAGTAAGAGAAAAACTGATGAAAAGGAGGGGCATAGATAAAAATTCTTAGGAGATATATTGGTTCATTACAAAGCTAGGGTCTTATTTTGATTACAACTCAAACAAACCAGTGGAAAAAATATTTTGAGAAAATGGGAGAAATGTCAATACTGACTGCTTAATGAGATCTAAGCAATTATGAATATATTAGGTGTGATAACAGAAAGCATCAAATGGACTTTATTCTGTTTTTTTGATCTATATTTTTACATTTATGTCAATATTATACTATATTGGTTAATATAGCTTTGTTTTATTTAACAAACACAAGGAATTTAAGTCCTTTGAATTCTTAAATAGGATACAAAAAACATGAACTACAAAAAAAAAGATAAGATAAATTAGACTTCATCAATATAAACATCTTTCATTGTTGAGACAATGAAAAGATAAGTTAGAGACTGAGAGAATATATTTGTAAAACATAAATGAAACAAAGGGATACTAAGCACAATATATGAAGAACTGTTACAATTCAATACTAAGACAGACAATCCAATTAAAAAATGGGCAAAAAATGTGAGCCGACACTTGAATAAAGGTGATAAACAGGTACGTGAAAAGACACTCAACATTATTAGTCACCAAGGAAGTAAAAGTTAAAGGCACAAGGAGATACCATTACATACTCACTAAATGAGTCACTCACTACAATGACTAAGTGGATGATACCAAGCACTGTTGAGGAAGTGGAGAAAACTGGAGCTGTTATGAGTTTCTGGGCAGAATATGAAATGGGAGAGCTACCCTGGAAAACAGCTTTGCTATTACTTTAAAAGTTAAGCACAGGGCTTTCCTGGTGGGCAGTGGATGAGAATTCACCTGCCAGTAAAGGGGACATGGGTTTGATCCCTGATCTGGGAAGATTCCACATACCGTGGAGCAACTAAGCCTGTGTGCTCCAACTACCGAGCCTGAGTTTGCAACTACTGAAGCCTGCGCTCTGCAAAAGAGAAAGCCCATGCATCGCAATGAAGACCCAGTGCAGCCAAAAAGAAAAAAATAAATAAAAAGAAAAAGGAAGTTGAGCATAAAACTGTTCATGTCAACGCCACTACCAGAGGAAATAAAACATAGATGTACTTCAAGGCCCCCATGAAAATGTTTATAGCAGATTCTTTCACAATAACCTCAAATCTAGAACAATCTGAATGTCTGTCAACTGATCAAAGGATAAACAAATTGTGGTGAATCCATTTGGTGGCTCACTACTCAGTAATAAAAAGCAACAACTACAGATCCCTGCAACAATGCCAATAAACCTTGAGAGCATTTCGTTAAGTGAAAACAGTCAGACACAGAAACCAAGTACGATGTGTTTCAATTCCTATGACATTCTGGAAAAGGCAAAGCTATAAAAAAAGAAATCAGATTAATGGGAGCAGCAGTTGGGAGTGGGTAGTGAGGGGGGGATTGACTTTGAAGATAAGAAAACTCTTTGGAGTGACCCAATTTTTCTATATCTTCATTGTGATGGTGACTAAACAATTGTATTCAAGTGTCAAAACTCATCAAGCTCTATACTTTTAAAAGGTAAATGTTACTCTGTAGATATTAGAACTCAATAAACTTTACTTTAAAAATTGATGAATAGAGGCTTTCCTTGTGGCACAGTGGATGAGAATTCCCTGCCAATGCAGGGGACATGGGCTGGATTCCTGGTCCAGGAAGATTCCACAAGTTCTCCAAGATTCCGCCTTGGAGAACTAAGCCCGTGTGCCAAAACTACTGAGTCCCTGTGCTGGAACTACTGAAGCCCACGCACCATAGCCTGTGCTCCTCACCAAGAGAAGCCACCACAATGAGAAGCCCGCACACTGCAACGGAGTAGCCCTCGCTCACTGCAACCAGAGAAAGCCCATTCGAGGCAACGAAGACCAAATGTAGCCAAAAATAAATTAAATTAAATTTAAAAATTAATGAATAAAGTTGATCAGAGCACAGAAATTCTATCTTCTCCCATTCTTCCCAAAACATTACTGGGACAGTCAGTTTATATGCTAATTACTCTTCATATGGCTAAGACGTATTCATGTTTGCCTATAGAGTTTCATGGAGACCACAGCTGTATTTTACATGGTGAAGAAAAGGAAGTAGGGAAAGATGAGAAATACTCCTAGTCTGGATATTTGGAATTAAAAAATGAGAACAGTTTATTTTATTCACACAAAAGGAAGCCCCGCCTTTCTCCTGGGGCTGGAATGGAAAGGTGATGGGAACTGGAGCTGCATTTCGGACCATGAAATGGAAACAATCTGTGGAAGATTACAAAGTGAACATACAGAGGGAGTTTGGGCCAGGGCTGGTTGACTTCACAGAGGAAACAACATGGACCTTTAATGGGGAGAAAGAAATATCAGCCTTGTTTAAGTCATCATTAAATTTAGCCTTTGTTACTCCAGCCAAACAGATCCCCTAATTAGTACTCTGGTGTTTATATGTATTTGTATAACTGATTCACTTTGCTCAACAACAGAAACTAACACAAACATTATAAAACAACTGTACTCCAAAAAAAAAAAACCCAAAACAAAACTCTGTTGTTGAAGTCAAAGAGGCCAGTTGTCCTTCACAGTGACTGAGTAACCAAGGCATGGGCAGACTGGAGGGCCGACCATCCTGTGCCTCCACTGGGGTGACTGGGGCTAATTCAGGTCAGCAGTGGCAATGATTGGAGTAGGAAATGGCAACCCACTCCAGTATTCTTGCCTGGAAGATCTCATGGACAGAAGAGCCTGGTGGGCTACTGTCCATGGGGTCGCAAATAGTCGGACATGACTGAGCACACACACATATGTGTCTTACCTGAAAGTAAGCTTTCTGTAAAACATTTGAAAAGTTTAAAAATATATCAATAGGTGGCAGCCTAGTCATTCTGTTAAAATCAATCATTGCACTCGTAGATTGTTTTTACAAACCCATAAGAGCCAGAAGGTGGCTCTCTCTGATACATGGAGTTTCTCCCTGCTTCCTTTAGGCCCAGCCTGACTCCTTGCAGGAAACTGTGGATACTGTGTATCATAATACACATCATAATAGTGCACATCTCTATTAGAAAACAAAACCACTTATACCCACACAGTTTATTATTAATAAGGCTTTAATGTTTGTGTTAGTTCAGTTCAGTTCAGTCGCTCAGTCATGTCTGACTCTTTGCGTACATGGACTGCAGAATGGCAGGCTTCCCTGCCCATCACCAACTCCCAGAGCTTACTCAAACTCATGTCCATTGAGTCGGTGATGCCATCCAACTATCTCATCCTCTGTCGTCCCCTTCTCCTCCTTGTATTATTTACTATGTATTATTTATTATTGTCTTCACCAAGCCTTTGCTGTTCTAGGAGACTCCTGCAAAATCAGACTTCTTCCCAGTAGGTGGCATCAAACAGCTGTTTACTCCCCAAGACTCTCTGGAAACCTTTGCCATCCACCAATCTTTAATTATTACTATTTCATAATCTTTGCAAATTGTTATCAAGTCTTCATATTGAAAGACTCACCTTAAACAAAACCCTCAAAATGTCATAAGTATCTGGACTTTACCCCTGGCTTTGAGCTGCTACTAGGACTTAATCTAGTTAGTTATGTATGTTCTTTATGGTGGTGAGCAAGCAACTCGACTTTACCTGATTAACTGTTGTGCTGTGTGTTAGTCACTCAATCTTGTCCGACTCTTTGCGACATCATGTACTTAGCCCACCAGGCTCCTCTGTCATAGGAATTTTCTCGGCAAGAATACTGGAGTGGGTTGCCAGTCCCTTCTCCAGGGGATCTTCCTGATCCAGGGATCGAACCAGGGTCTCTCACATTGGAGGCTGATTCTTTGTCACTGAGCCACCAGAGAAGCCCTGCCTGATTAATAATTTATTTTACTGGTAACTGAGGGGAGCCAGCATTTGTCAATATATGTAACCCTGAGCACTCAGGTGTTTTCCAGGGTTTTGCTGCTCCAAATGTAAGGTCTGTTAAAATGCAGAGCCTCGGGCCCCATCCCAATCCCATAGAACCAGACCCTGCACTTTAACATGGTGTCCTGTTGATACTCCCTTCAGGCAATGAAGTCTGAAGTGTGTCATTCTAAAGGCATTACCTCATTGTCTTCTAAAGAATGAGTGCAAACCACACTTTTTGTTTCTTTCATTTTTAGTTGAAGTTTATCTAGGTAATATGAAAACCAACAGAATAGAAAAAAGATTTGAATTCGAGTGTGTTTCATTAGGAAAATCTTCAGTTTTGTTTTAGGCAGGCCTACTTGCAAAAGATGGATGGAATTTTTGAGTATTTGGAGAAACATACCTGCTGGAGTCATTTAAATATTAAAAACATAAATCTCTGCCAGTGTTTCCTGGAGATACCTATGAAACAATGGATGATGAGTGGTATATCATAATGTATGCAGCCACAGTCAACAGGGGCTTCCCTTGGGGCTCAGCTGGTAAAGAATCCACCTGCAATGCGGGAGATCTGGGTTTGATCCCTGGGTTGGGAAGATCCCCTGACGAAGGAAAAGGCTACCGACTCCAGTATTCTGAATTTCAAGGACTGAATAGTCCATGGGGTCGCAAAGAGTTGGACATGACTGAGTGATTACTTTCACTTCATTCACAGACAACAAGCACATGAAAATATGCTCAACATCATTAATCATTAGGAAAATGCAAGTCACAACTGCAACATTACTTCAAACCTATCAGAATGGCTATCATTGGAAACACAAAAAATAACAAGTGTTGGTGAGAATATAGAGAAAAAGGAATCCTTGTGCACTGTTAGTGGGAATGTGAACACAGCAGCAACTATGCAAAACAATATGGAGGTTTCTCAAAAAACCAAAAATAGAATTACATATGATTTAGCAATTCCACTTTTGGGTATTTATCGGGAAGAAACAAAAAGACTAATTCAGAAACATATATGCAGTCCAATGTTCATTGCAGCGTCATTCAAAATAGTCAAGATATGGATGCAGCCTATCATTGACAGATTGATAAAGATATGATATATATACACATATATATATATGTGTGTGTGTGTGCACTCAGTCACTCTGTCATGTCCGATTCTTTGCAATCCCATGAACTGTAGCCTGCCAGTCCTCTCTGTCTATGGAATTTTCCAGGCAAGAATACTGGAGTGGGTTATCATTTCCTCCTCCAGGGGATCTTCCCCACCCAGGCATCAAACTCTCGTCTCTTGTGTCTTCTGCATTGGCAGGTGAATTCTTTACTACTGAGCCACCTGGGAAGCCTTATTATATTAATATATATGGATAGATAACTATTACTCAGCCATAAAAATATTCTTGTCATTTGTAACAATATGGATCAACCTAGAGGATATACGTTAAGTGAAACAAGTCAGAGAAATATGATTTCACTTATATGTGGAATCTACAAAACAAAACAAATAAACAAATGCAACAAAACAGAAAGAGACTCAAAGATACAGAGAACAACCAGATGGTCACCATGGGGGAGGGGGGAGAGGAATGAGTGAAATAGGAGAAGGGATTAAGAGGTACACATTTACAGTTATAAGATAACTATCAGAGGGATGTAAAGAATGGCATAGAGAATAGTCAATAACATGGTAATAACTTTGGGTGGTATGGTGATAGGAGGTAACTAGACTCATCGTGGTGATCATTTCTCCATGAATAAAAATAATTCACTCTGTTGTACACCTGAAACCAATACATTTTTAAAAAAAATATTTTGTTTAGAAAATAGAGCCATGGGTTTGGATTTCCTAGATATAGTGCTTAATCCACAGGCACATTAAGGCAGTTACTGATGCAAGTTTTTTTCTCTGAAAAGTATTTTAAATCTGGGTTTGTTATTTACCTCCTACTCTATTATGTCTTGTATTAGTCTCTTTTTTGGAGATGTGAGCTCTGTTTGTTTTAGAGAGTTCTACTGGTACACTGAGCAAACGTAGGGGAAAGAATGTGGTATTTGAGACCAGAGAGAATGTTCAAGAGGGAGGGGACATAGGTATACCTATGGTTGATTCATGTAGATGTTTGGCAGAAACCAAACAGAATACCGTAAAGCAATTATCCTTCAGTTAAAAATTAAAATAAATTTAGTTAAAAGAAAAAGATCAGAAGACATAGATTAAACTCACCGTTTTGCCATTTCCTGGCTGTGTGACTTGTGGTTTTCCCCTTAACCTCTCTGAGCCTTTGTTTTCTCGTCCTAAAATGAAGATGTATTTTATGTACAAGGGCTGATTTGAGAATCAAGGGAGATAAAGTTTGTGGTAAAATGCTTAAAACAATCTTGGCAATTATGGTCATTCATCTTAAACACACAGCATCTACTTATTACCAGGCAAAACAATAATTAATATTAATGAATTAACTAACGCAACACATCAATTTAATAGGGATGGAAAGGAAATGTCAGAGATTCTAGGGATAATGGTTTACCATACAAAAAACTATCATGTTTGTAAATTTTGGCAAGTTTGGAGTTGTGATAAGAATGTGATTTTGGTCAGGGCTATCACATCTCACACTCCACATTGGCTGTCTACCTAATTCTGTGTCAGAAAGGCCACATCCCATTTGTTTAAGGTATTATTAAATCACAATCACCCTTGTCTGCTACTGAATTTCCTTTCTCCAAGTCAGCCTATCTGAAAATCACACACTCATTTTTTTTCTATTGCTACTTTGCTTTCTCCCACCATGATTGGTGCTGTGTTCACCAAGGCTTGTCCACAAATTTTTGGGCCTCCTCTCATGTTGTGCAGAAAAGAACAAAGCGGAGTCCTGCCAGAACTGCCCATGTGAGTGGACGCCCACAGGGAAGAACTGTATTTTGTTTGAGCATTTCACAGCTTGGTGCGGTGCCTCAACCATTGTGACCGCTCCATACCCAACAGGATCCACAGGGGATCTTACACACGTCACTGTTAGTGAATTTTGGTGTGACCCAGTCAGAGAAAACCAGCAGAAGTGGGAAACAGGGACTTGGAGTTTTGGTTCTGTCTTTATTCTGCTGTGTGACGGACTAGGGACCCCAGAGTCCTGGGACAGGTTTGAGTCCTGACTTCAGTGATTAGCTGTCTTGGCCTTGGGTGATTAACTACTTCTCTGGACCTAAATTTCCTCAAGTAAGCACTGGATTAGATTCTAAGGTGCCTTTTAGTAATATAGTCCTCTGCTTTCTCTGGAACTGGCATAGTCCAGAACTGTCCTAAACACTCAGTGATCATCCCTGGAAAGAGATGATTGCTCTGAGGGCCATTCCAGGGCAGCCATTTCCGGGGCAAGTGACCTGGGAAAGCAGCCAGTGGTGGTAGAAAAGATCTGGGTCTTAGAGTGACACCATTAACCCACGGGGTGTCCGCCAACGCCAGCCCCGACCCTGTGCACCCTGTGTTCCTCAGTGAATGTCCTTGTTTTAATGTCTAGATGAGAGAGTCTGCTCCTCGGGTTCCTTTTCCAAACCATCCTTTGCATTGCCACAAGAATTATCTTTGGAAAATGCAAATAAGATCACAATAAAAACACATGCTAGGTAAACATATGTTATCTACTTTATAATTAAGCACTCCTTGAAAAACAAAGAAAATGGACAAGATGGTAAATCAAAAAAATTAAAAAAAATTTTTTATTGACTTGGCTGAGCCAAGTCTTAGTTGTGGCATGTGGG
Source organism: Cervus canadensis (assembly GCF_019320065.1). Taxonomy (NCBI): domain Eukaryota; kingdom Metazoa; phylum Chordata; class Mammalia; order Artiodactyla; family Cervidae; genus Cervus; species Cervus canadensis. The sequence goes on along the minus strand of NC_057406.1, from coordinate 21,073,193 downwards.
ATCTAGTTTCAGGACCAGGGATCAAACCTGGGCCCCCTGCATTGGGAGTGCAGAGTCTTAACCACTGGACCACCAAGGAAATCCTAAGATGGCAAATTCTACATTACGGGCTTTTAAAAACCACAGTTCTTAAGTATTTCTCTCAGAGGGAATCAAGGAAGACTTCACTGAGAAGATAACATCTAAGCTGTATCTTGAAGCATGAGTAAGAGTTTCCCAGGCAGAGACTAGTGTGGAGTCAGGATAGTCAGTATTTCACAGAAAATATAGCATGTGCAAAGATTGTTGTTGTTTAGTTACTAAGTCATGTCTGATCCCAAGGACTATAGCCCACTAGGCTCCTGTGTCCATGGGATTTCCCAGGCAAAAATACTGGATTGGAATACATTTCCTTCTTTGGGTGATCTTCCCAACCCAGGGATCAAACCTGCACTTCTCCTGCTTGGCAGGCAGATTCTTTACCCCTGAGCCATCAGGAAAAGCGCCATGTGCAAAGATAAAGAGATGGAAATGTATGTCACACACTTGGGAATGATAAGTGGTTCCATGTGGTTGGTCCCTCAAGTGAATCCATGATATTGTTAAGAAATAAATTAGGAAAAGTGGGTAGGGATAGACTGAGACGGGTTTTTACGTTTTACCCTGGCATTTGGCCTTATTCCTGTGGACAGTAGAAAGCCATTAAGGAGGGGGAGTGCCATGATTAGATTTATCAGACTCATGGCAGATCAGGTAGCAGCCTTTCAACACTGGAACATTGGATGCGGTGCTGAAGATGTTGCAGCCAGTGTGGATCTCGGGATGAGCCTGGGTCTCAGGTGTGGCCTTTCCCCTGCTTGGGGACTCCTGACTCTGTGTTTTAAGACCCTGAAGCACTGTTGGCTGTGGTCAGAGGAGGAGTAATTAATTGATAGTGCATGTTGGGGTAAGTATGGTCTTTCTCTGCTAGTGGGGAAAATGAGATGCCTACCCATGGAAAATAGTTTTAAACTAGTACAAAGGTTAGTTATAATACACACACATACACCCATATGTAGTATGCACATATGCAAAGTTTATAAACGTCAGTTTTTTTACTTTTCTCCCATGGTTAAATTTTGTCAAAGATCCCCTTACTCTAGCCTTTGTTATCAAACTTTACTAAAGAATCACCTGCGGAGGGGCTTCCCTAGTGGCTCAGTGATAACGAATCTGCCTGCCAGTGCAAGAGACACGGGTTCGATCCCTGGTCCAGGAGGACCCCACATGCTGTGGAGCAACTGAGTCCATGAGACACAACTACTGAGCCTGTGCTCCAGAATCCGGGAGCTGCAACCACTGAACTCAAGTGCAGCTGCAACCACTGAAGTCTGTGCACCCTAGAGCCCATGCTCCACAACAAGAGAAGCCATCGCAATGAGAAGCCTGCATACCACACCTAGAGAAGAGCCCGTGCAGTAATGAGGACCCAGCACAGGCCAAAATAAATAAGTAAATAAACAAAATTATATTAGAAAAATTTGTATAGAGAAGAATCACTTGAGGAGGCTGTTAAAAACAGCCTGTAGATTCCTTGGTTTGACACTCTGAAGTAGGGCTCAGAAATCCCTATTTTCAGCAAGTCACCCTGTGGCTTTGAAATAAGGAGTATTTGCTGACGGAGTTACAGGGTAGAACCCAGGCTTCCTAATAGGACTCTCTGGGCCTTCATCTCTCTCGCTTCCCAGTAAATCTCCAGTCTTGAAATGTGTGATCTTGACTCACCAAACCCATTACTTTTCTTAAAGAAATTAACTTTTATTGGAGGATAGTTGCTTTACAAAGCTGTGTTAGTTTCTACCGTACAGCAAAGTGAATCGGCCACACACACGCACATCTCCATTTCCTTCTGTTTGTCCTTCCCGTTCAGGTCACCACAATGCATTAAGCAGAGCTCCCTGTACTATACAGCAGGGTCTCTTTCGTTACCTATTTGTACACATATATCAATATGTGTAATCAAGAAAAATTAGAGATACCAAGGGAACATTTCATGCAAAGATGGGCTCAATAAAGGACAGAAATGGTATGGACCTAACAGAAGCAGAAGATACTAAGAGGTGGCAAGAATACACAGAAGAACTGCACAAAAAAGATCTTCACAACCCAGATAATCATGATGGTGTGATCACTCACCTAGAGCTAGACATCCTGGTATGTGAAGTCAAGGGGGCCTTAGGAGGCATCACTACAAACAAAGCTAGTGGAGGTGATGGAATTCCAATTGAGCTAATTCAAGTCCTAAATGATGATGCTGTGAAAGCACTGCATTCAATATGCCAGCAAGTTGGGAAAACTCAGCAGTGGCCACGGGACTGGAAAAGGTCAGTTTTCATTCCAATCCCTAAGAAAGGCAATGCCAAAGAATACTCAAACTTCTGCACAATTGCACTCATCTCACATGCTAGTAAAGTAATGCTCAAAATTCTCCAAGCCAGGCTTCAGCAATGTGTGAACTGTGAACTTCCAGATGTTCAAGGTGGTTTTAGAAAACCAGCAGAGGAACCAGAGATAAAATTGCCATTTGCTGGATCATCAAAAAAGCAAGAGAGTTCCAGAAAAATATCTATTTCTGCTTTATTGACTATGCCAAAGCCTTTGATTGTGTGGATCACAATAAACTGTGGAAAATTGTGAAAGAGATGGGAATACCAGACCACCTGACCTGGCTCTTAAGAAACCTGTATGCAGGTCAGGAAGTAACAGTTAGAACTGGACATGGAACAATAGACTGGTTCCAAATAGGAAAAGGAGTACATCAAGGCTGTATATTGTCACCCTGCTTATTTAACTTCTATGCAGAGTACATCATGAGAAACGGTGGGCTGGAGGAAGCACAAGCTGGAATCAAGATTGCCGGGAGAAATGTCAATAACCTCAGATATGCAGATGACACCACCCTTATGGCAGAAAGTGAAGAAGAACTAAAGAGCCTCTTGATGAAAGTGAAAGAGGAGAGTGAAAAAGTTGGCTTAAAGCTCAACATACAGAAAACTAAGATCATGGCATCTAGTCCCATCACTTCATGTGAAATAGATGGGGAAACAGTGGAAACAGTAGCTGACTACATTTTTGGGCTCCAAAATCACTGCAGATGGTGATTGCAGCCATGAAATTAAAAGATGCTTACTCCTTGGAAGGAAAGTTATGACCAAACTAGATAGCATATTGAAAAGCAGAGACATTACTTTGCCAACAAAGGTCTGTCTAGTCAAAGCTATGGTTTTTCTAGTAGTCATGTACGGATGTGAGAGTTGAACTATAAAGAAGGCTGAGTGTTGAAGATGCTTTTGAACTGTGGTGTTGGAGTAGACTCTTGAGAGTCCCTTGAACTACAAGGAGATCCAACCAGTCCATCCTAAAGGAGATCAGTCCTGGGTGTTCATTGGTAGGTCTGATGTTGGAGCTGAAACTCCAATACCTTGGCCACCTGACGCAAAGAGCTGACTCATTTGAAAAGACCCTGATTTTGGGAAAGATCGAGGGCAGGAGGACAAGGGGATGACAGAGGATGAGATGGCTGGATGGCATCACCGACCCAATGGACATGGGTTTGGGTGGACTCCGGGAGTTGGTGATGGACAGGGAGGCCTGGCATGCTGTGGTTTATGGGGTTGCAAAGAGTCGGACATGAATGAGCGACTGAACTGAACTGAACACATATATCAATAGTGTAAGTATGTCAATTCCAAACTCCCATTTCCTCCCACCACCCTATCTGCCTTTGGTATACATATATTTGTTCTTTATGTCTATGTCTGTATTTCTGCTTTGTAAATAGGATCACCTATATCATTTTCTAGTTTCCACATACACACATTAATATATGATATTTGTTTTTCTCTTTCTGACTTTCTTCACTCTGTCTGACAGTCTCTTGTTCCATCCATGTTTCTACAAATGACGTTTTGTCCCTTTTTATGGCTGAATAATATTCCATTGTGCATATGTACCACATCTTCTTTATCCATTTCTCTGTTGATGGACATTCATGTCCTGGCTATTGTAAACAGTGCTATATGAACATTGGAGCACATGTATTTTTTGAATTATGGTTTTCTCTGGGTATGTGCCCATTAGTGGAATTGCTGGGTCATATGGTAGTTCTATTTTTAGCTTTTAAGGAACTTCCATACTGTTATCCATAGTGTTCTCAATTTAGACTTCCATCAACAGGGTATGTTCGGAGAAGACAGTGGCAACCCACTCCAGTACTCTTGCCTGGAAAATCCCATGGATGGAGGAGCCTGATAGGCTGTAGTCCATGGGGTTGTGAAGAGTCGGACACAACTGAGCAATTTCACTTTCACTTTTCACTTTCATGCATTGGAGAAGGAAATGGCAACCCACTCCAGTGTTCTTGCCTGGAGAATCCCAGGGACGGTGGAGCCTGGTGGGCTGCTGTCTATGGGGTCGCACAGAGTCAGACACGACTGAAGTGACTTAGCAGCAGCAGTAGCAACAGGGCATGAAGGTTTCCTTTTCTCCACGTCCTCTCCAGAATTTATTGTTGATGGATTTTTTTTTTTTTTTTGATGATGGCCATTCTGACCATGTGAGGTGATACCTCATTGTAGTTTTGATTTGCATTTCTCTAACATTTAGTGTTGCTGAATATCTTTTCATGTGTTTATTGGTCATCCATATGTCTTTTTTGGGGAAATGTCTATTAGGTTTTCTGCCCATTTTTTTTATTCAGTTCAGTTCAGTGCTCAGTTGTGTCTGCTTGCAACCCCATGGAATGTAGCACACCAGGCTTCCCTGTACTTCACTATCTCCCAGAGTTTGCTCAAGCTCATGTCCATCGAGTCAGTGATGCCATTCAACCATCTCATCCTCTGTCATCCCCATCTCCTCCTGCCCTCATTCTTTCCCAGCATCAGGGTCTTTTCCAATGAGTTGGCTCTTTGCATCAGGTAGCCAAACATTTGGGCCTCAGTCAGTTTCAGCATCAGTCCTTCTGATGAATATTCAGGGTTGATTTCTTTAGGACTGAATGGTTTGATCTCTTTGCTGTCCACTGGGCTGTTAATTTTTTTTTTTATATTGAGCTACATGAGTTACTTGTATGTTTTAGAAATTAATCCATTGTTAGTTCCTTCATTTTACAAATATTTTTCCCATTTTGAGGTTGTCTTTTCTTTTTGCTTATGGTTTACTTTGCTGTGCAAAAGCTTTTAAATTTAATTAGGTCCTATTTGGGCTTCCCTTATGGCTCAGCTGGTAAAGAAGAATCCGCCTGCAATGTGGGAGACCTGGGTTCAATCCCTGGGTTGGGAAGATGCCCTGGAGAAGGGAAAGGCTACCCACCCCAGTATTCTGGCCTAGAGAATTCCATGGGCTCACAAAGAGTCGGACAAGACTGAGCGACTTTTACCTCACTTCACTAGATCCTATTTGCTTATTTTTGTTTTTATTTTCATGACTCTAGGAGGCAGGTCAAAAAATGTCATTTTTTACAGAACTAGAAGAAAGATCTTCACAACCCAGATCAGGCCCTTCTCAAGATCTTCCTTCCCCCAATGCCATGGTTACTGAACTTTTACACTCCATCTCCTTGAATTTTATTTAGACCTGCATTCTCACTAGCCTTATCTAGGTGCCATTATTTCTCTGTTAGGCCTCTCTCTTATAAGTCTATGAAATCTTGACAGGAAGAACTTAAGCAATTTTCATCTTTTTCTGAGCATTGTTCAGCAGTCTGTGAGGCATTACTAGGTGCTCAGTAAAAGATTGATGAGCAAGAATTTGTGGGGAGAGGGGTGGACCTGATAGTGGTGATAATAGAAATCTCATTTCATTATCACAGACAGAAGTACCAGAACAAAGTTTTTCCTTTCTGTATAAGTGGGAGCAATTACATAAAGAATTCCTGTCCTATGGCCTCAAGGAAGAGTTAGGACTTGTCTTTACAATACATCCCTTCAGATAAAGTGCCTCTGGTCAGCCAACCACCTCTCACCCAGAGGCTAACTTGTTTATCTTTTCTTAGTGGTTTGACATGAACACAGGATGAAATTCAGGCTCAGAGTGCTATTTACCTCCTCTAGTTTCCCAGTTGTCAACATGCATACCAAATGCTAGTCTGTAATACAAATTTCTCAATCCCTGATTCTAATCACTTGCCTTCTGAACTCTCAGCATTGTTTTTTCCTTGTCTTTCTTTGATACGAATCTGCCTCCTAAACTAGATTGGAAAATCAAGGCCTAGGGTCCTATGCTCTTCCCTTCCATTTTTTTTCTCTCCAATGAAGATGGGAGAGGGTAAGAGGAGGGATTAACTTTTTCTTCTCAAGTTTGCACATAAGTGCCTGGTAAATATTTATTGGAGAAAAAAATGATGGATGATTATTATTGTTCAGTCACACAGTCTTGTCTGACTCCTTGTGACCCCATGGACTGCAGCAAGCTAGACTTCCCTTTCCTTCACCATCTCCTGGAGCTTGCTCAAACTCATATCCATCGAGTCAGTGATGCCATTCAACCATCTCATCCTCTGCCGTCCCCTTCTTCTCCCACCTTCAATCTTTCCCACCATCAGGGTCTTTTCTAATGAGTCAGTTCTTTGCATCAGGTGGCCAAAGTATTGGAGTTTCAGCTTCAGCATCAGTCCTTCCAATGACTATTCAGGATTGATTTCCTTTAGGATTGACTGCTTTGATTTCCTTGCAGTCCAAGGGACTCTTAAGAGTCTTCTCCAACACCACAGTTGAAAAGCATCAATTCTTTAGCACTCAGACTTCTTTATGGTCCAGCTCACATCCATGCATGACTGCTGGAAAAACCATAGCTTTGATCAGACAGCCCTTTGTTGGCAAAGTAATGTCTTTGCTTTTTAATACGCTGTCTAGGTTTGTCATAGCTTTTCTTCCAAGGCGCAAGCATCTTTTAATTTTATGGCTTCAGTCACCAGCTGCAGTGATTTTGGAGCCCAAAAAATAAAGTCTCTCACTGTTTCCATAATTTCCCCATCTATTTGCCATGAAGTGATGGCACCGGATGCCATGATCTTCGTTTTTTGAATGTTGAGCTTTAAGCCAACTTTTTCACTCTCCTCTTTCACCTTTATCAAGAGGCTCTTTAGTTTTTCTTTGCTTTCTGCTATAAGGGTGGTGTCATCTGCATATCTGAGGTTATTGATTTCTCCCAGCAATCTTGATTCCAGTTTGTGTCTCATCCAGCCCAGCATTTCTCATGATGTACTCTGCATGTAAGTTAAATAAGCAGGGTGACAAAATACAGTCTTGATGTCCTACTTTCCCAACTTTGAATCGGTCTGTTGTTCCATGTTATATCATCCTGCTTCCAGACTTGGGAATGACTATTATTTTGTGAAGTTGGACTTGTTATTGAACCAGACTATAGAGGATTGTTAATATTAATGGTTTAGTCATTACTGTTTTGACTAGAAGAGGTATGGAGATTTACTAAACCAAGGAATGTGTTACCAGAAAAACCAAGTGACCAGCCAGGTGAGAATCAGTACTTGAAACATCAGATGGCAATGATTCCTGCCACAAAGGAGAGGACGACAGGATCCTTGTGAATAATGACATCCTTGGTATGAGTTTAGCATCATTGCATATGCTGAGCCTTCTCCAATCTTTCTGGAACATGGTTTCTTCAGGTTCTGTCCTGTTTCCTTTTACCTTTGTTTCTGGTGATGGACAGGGAAGGCTGGCGTGCTGCAGTCCATAGGGTCACAAAGAATTGGACACTACTGAGCAACTGAACTGAACTGTTTTTTATTGCCTCCCTGGTGAGGGTCTTTCACAACCCTTTCTAACTCTTCCCTTCTCCTGGCTCCCTCTCTTTCCCCTCTGCTCCCCGAGTTTGTTTAGTTTCTCCTCCAGCTTTACCTCAGCCTTCTTCTTTAGCTTACTTCAAAAATACTTACTGCATATATTAGTTAATATCTGTATGAATATTTGATTCCCCTCCGGGAGTTGGTGATGGACAGGGAGGCCTGGCGTGCTGCGATTCATGGGGTCGCAAAGAGTCAGACACGACTGAGCGACTGAACTGAACTGAACTGAACTGAGGGCCTTTCACCAAGGAAGGACTTCCCATGTGGCACTAGTGGTAAAAAACCCGCCTGCCAATGCAGGAGACATAAGAGATGTGGGTTCAGTTCCTGGGTCAGGAAGATCCCCTGGAGAAGGGCATGGCAACCCATTTCAGTATTCTTGCCTGGAGAATCCCATGGACAGAGGAGCCTGGTGGGCTACAGTTCATGGGGGTCACACAGAATCAGTTAGGACTGAAGCGACTTAGCATGCGTGCGGTCTATCATTTTGGATCTTAGACCTTTGTGTTAACATTTAACTGCTTTCTTCATCCACAAGATTTGTGTCTGACCCTTCTTTCTCTATGGTGGCTCTTAATTTTATTCATACTGTATTGGGAGAAGACCAGGCAACTTCAAATGAAGAACTTAACCAAGCCCATTCCCATGTCACCTCAGGGCCTTTGCACTTACTATTCTTGCAGCCTGGAAAGCTCTCCAGAGAGCACACATCTCCCTTCCACACTTTGTTGAAGCCTTTCTCAGACAGCCCTTCTCGAAGCCTTTATGCAAAATAGCATATTCACTGACTAACTTACCCCAGACCTGCCATACCTGTGCTATCCATAAACCTTCCTTGATGAATTTTTTCCATACCACGAATTCTACCTAGCTGACTTATATTTACTTATTTATTTATTGATGTCTTTCTTCACCACGATGCCAGGAAGTAAGCCTATTTCATGTTCTACTACTATTATACTTAGAACAACGTCTGACACTCAATATATTTGTTGAATGAGTTAATATGCATGTCAGAACAAGCAAAAAAAGGATGACAGTGTTTATATTTTCTTTAGAGAATAATTTACCCCTTATTATAAAGGTGAATCATGCTCACTCAATGAGTTTATTATTAAAATAACGGAACAGCTGAAGGAACAAGGGGAGAGATGAATTGAGGCGACTGGTCAGATAGTTGGAAAAGGAGGCCAGGGCCATTCTGACTGCCCAGATTCCCTGAATAGGTGGGTGTACTCTGTCGCTGTGCAAAATCTAAAGGAAGAATTGTGAATCTCTCTTGGAGTCCTTGTGGAGGTTTCTGAACCTCTGAGCCAAGGTTCAGGAGCAAAGAACCTGGCAGGTGAGACCTGGGAAGTGAAAATCACAATGAGGTAACAATTTTTCCCATGTGGCTTGCAGCACGAGCAGTGAATGGTATAATCTGTGGGAGCAGGGGATGGTCTTCTCTGCTTTCCATTGACTGTTCCAGGTTTGTTTCTCAGTGACTCAGGAGCAGTGCATGTGGCTGACAACATTCAGAGGCTCTGGTTATTTAAATGTGCTTTCCTGTTTCAGGTCACATGCATTTTAAATCTTGGTTGCTTTTTCAGGGAATCATCTAGTCCTCACTTGACCCTGATGTTCTCTTCTCCTGGAGTCTCTCTCATCTTTTTTTCTTCTTCCTCTTCTTATTCCACACAAGTTTGCTTGTTTCACTTTTAGTGAATATGAACATTGCAGTGTGTAGCCTGGGCCTTGTGGGCTGGGCTCAGTTAAGAAGATGACGTCCTTCCTGGCCCAGGACCCTGGAACAAGCCCACAGTCCTGGCAGTTCTACTCCTTTTCCTTTTCCTGGCTCCTACGCTTTGGTGTATTTGTGGAAACAGAATGGAGAATGATAAAAAAACCTTGGCTTGCTTCTTATCACTGTGGTTATGTGCTTGTTTATGTGAGTTTTTTTTCTCTCTGCCTCTTTTTTTTCTTGAAAGTTCATTATTAAGTCCCCTTAGTACTTGGGTGGAAGAATTTGGGGTAAAGAAAAATTTCTGGAATGTTGAGAGCTAAGCTCAGGTCTTGTTTATAAGCTGTGAATCAGTTTTTGATGAATCTATCTGTTGATACTGTTTTGCTTCAGGGAACAGTAAATTATGCTCAGCCTGAAATGGTCTCTGCCAATAGTTAATTGAACACAGATTCACTGCAGGAATTACAATAATTTCACAAACCAACAGCACTTAAGGTAAAGAAACAGGAGGGAAAGGGGCAGGGCACAAACTTTAAAAGAATAACATAGCCATAGGATATGACAAAAATTGGTAAGAACCAGCTAGGTCCAAGATGGCAGAAGATCTGACTTTCAGTGGATCTTGGGCTTCATGATATGCTTATTGTAATACATTAGCATAAGCTAAATGACACCACCTTCACAGTTCTGAGGCCAACCATAAAAGGTCAAAAAGTGGACAGTGGCTCAATTCCTGGAAATCCCCACTCCTTCCCCGAAATAGTTGGAATGATCTTCCCACTCATTAACCTGTGGAATTTCCCAGTCCATAAAAACTAACCATCCCATGTTTCTGGGCCTCCCGCTTTCTGAGATAGATCCACACTCTGTGTGAGGGGTGTGTTTCTCTCTAAATAAATCCACTTCTTACCTACCACTCTGTCTCTCGTTGAATTCTTTCTGAGAGAAGACATCAAGAAACTGAGCCTTGGGACTCCCCTGGTGGTCCAGTGGATAAGACTCCATGCTCCCAATGTAGGGGACGAGGTTCAGGCCCTGGTTGAGGAACTAGATCCCATGTTCACACCACAACTAACAAGTCTGAGTCCCACAACTAGAAGGTCTGACATGCAGCAAGGAGGATCCCATGTGTTACAACTAAGGCCTGGCACAGCCAAAATAAATAAATATTAAAAAAGGAGAAGAATCTGAGCTTCAAGTCCTGAGACCAGGTGTGTGACCATAGGTTACATGGTTTTAGTAACATCTCAATAAGCCAATAAAGAAATCACATACCCCAGACAAACGACAGATTAATTACACTGTTGTTTCCAGGCAAAGGGAGGTGACAGAAATAAAGTTCAAATTCATATGAGGTGTATATGTTTTATGAGAGTTGGCTTAACCGACTACAATTGGGTGTCCAGCAGTGGTGAAACTCAAATGAAAAGTCCCATGTTGTTAGAGCAGTTGCTCAGGAACAAGGGTATGTTGGTGTTGGGGGCCAAGGTGGGCTTCTTCTCAGAATGCTGCATGGCTTTGGCCACTGCTAATGAAAGGGTAGACTTTACCAAGACAGGAGCTAAAGCACTAAGGTCTTTAGAGACTAGATCAGCAAACAGTAGCTTTGCCAAGAGGAAGCTCTCATATAGTCCTTACAAACTCTGGTATTTATAGCCTAAATGTTTCCTCCACTTAATTGCCTCATATGTTGAGGAGAGTGAAAAAGCTTGCTTAAAACTCAACATTCAAAAAGCTAAGACCATGGCATCTGGCGCCATCACTTCATGGCAAATAGATGAGGAAAAAATGGAAATAGTAACAGGCTTTATTTTCTTGGGCTCCAAAATCACTGTGGACGGTGACTATAGCCTTGAAATTAAAAGACGCTCCTTGGAAGAAAAGCTATATGACAAACCTAGACAGCATATTAAAAAGCAGTGACAGCACTTTGCCAACAAATGTCTGTTATAGTCAAAGCTATGGTTTTTACAGTAGTCATGCACAGATGTGAGAGTTGGACCATAAAGAAGGCTGAGCGTCAAAGAACGATGCTTTCCAACTGTGGTGCTGGAGGAGACTCTGAGAGGCCCTGGGCTGCAAGGAGATCAAACCAGTCAATCCTAAAGGAAATCAACACTGAATATTCATCGGAAAGACTGATGCTGAAGCTGAAGCTCCAATACTTTGGCCACTTGATTCAAAGAGCTGACTCACTGAAAAAGACCCTGATGGTTGGAAAGATTGAAGGCAGGAAGAGAAGGGGGAGACCAAGGATGAGATGTTTGGATGACATCACTGACTCAATGGACATGAGTTTGAGAAAACTGTGGAGACAGTAAAGGACAGGGAAGCCTGGTGCACTGCAGTCCATGGTGTCGCAGAGACTTGGATGCGACTTAGTGATGAGCAGCAAATGTTTTTATTGATAAGCCTCCAGGTCAGCCCCTCAGCAGCTGAGCACTGAGTGCTTATTAAGAACAGATGAGATGGTGAAACCCTAACACAGCTTACTTCATTCTTATAGCAAAACAGTTTTACTCCTAAAATCAACTCCTTGTTTTGGTCTTTGCCATAAACAAGTGGATTGAAACCACAGAAGTCATAAACAAGAGGATTGAAATTGTATCAAAATAATACACAGCAAGGTTGTTATGGATATTTCATTAGCCCTTGAAATTGACATTAAATAGCTCTGTGTTTTTGGATAAGTTGCTTAACCTCTCTTGTGCCTCAGCTTCCTCATCTGGCCTGGTTTGCACAGGATATGTCAAGATTACATCCTGTTACTTCTGAAAGTTTCTTCAAATGCAATAACTTCTTCTCATCCTCTTACATTGCCCCTGAGATCTAGTTTAGCTCTGATTTTCCCTTTTACCTTTTCCTTACCTACTAATAGATTTTACTGAATTCCAGTCTTCCTCTCATCTTCACCTTCCCCATCCTTCAATTTATGTCCTCAATGGAGGAAAACTAATTTTAAAGCCAAAACATAACTAACAGCTAGCTGGATTTGCTAATACTCATGTTTCTAGAGTGTATTTTATAAGCTACAGAATATATTTCATGTTTTTCATTATCTGTGGGAATTTTCTTTCTGAGTCCTTTTGTCTTTAATTATTTCTGATTATTTCAAGTAAGAGGACATGGTCATAATGATTTGGATTAATCTCTGATGCTTTGTGCTAGCCTTTCTTACACATCCTTCCATTGAATTACTGAACTGGTTATCTCTGCTCAATTCCCAGTAGGTACTTAGTATTTCTTATACTTAATACTTTTAATATTTGTAAGTAGGTACTTAGTAATCATTATTTGAAAGCGACAGCTATATTTAATGATTCTAATAATCTCTCCCCTTTTGCCTTCTGTAAAGAAAGGAAAATTGCCTGCCATTCCAGTTTTACCAGGATCAAGAAATTGGCTACTGCAGTCACCCAGGACAATGCACCCTGTGGGGAATTCAAGATGGAAGAAAATAGGAGGAACTCTGTGCTCTGAATATTGGCCTAGATAGTTATGATGCACATCTGAGGAAAAATTTGGATGACCCCAGATTCTTGCCATTTATCATATGTTGAAAAGAGCTAAAATCATTAACTTGAGATGTCTGTTCTTTTGATTAGCAGTGCTCTTTTGATGTTTAACTACAAGTTCTTTCCCCCAGTGAAATATTAATATATATATCCTGACTCCCCCCATGCCTCTTTGGAACAGTTCCTCGGGGTTATCTGAGAGGCTGTCTCCTGGGCTCAGTAAGGTCCCCAGTATTTAAAGTAGATAACCAACAAAGACTTACTGTATAGCACAGAGAACTCTGCTCAATATTCTGTAACAATCTAACTGGGAAAAGAATTTGAAAAAAAGAATAGATACGTGTATATGTATAACTGAATCAATTTGTTGTACACCTGAAACTAATACAACTAATTAATTGGTTAATTAACTATTACTGTGGGTGCTCAGTTGTGCCATTTCCTACTCCAGGGGATCTTCCTGACCCAGAGACCAAACTTGTGTCTCTTGTGTCTTCTGCAGTGGTAGGCAAATTCTTTACCATTGCACCACCAGGGAAGCCAATCAACTATACTCCAATATGAAATAAAACGTTAAAAAAACCCCTCAACTTGCAACTTTTAGGTTGTGTGTTTTTCTTTTGATCAACAGTTTTTGACATGCTTTGAAATCTTTGATTTGGTCCCTTAATGATTCCTACTTATTCAGCCTCTGGTGACTGTTTCAGTGAATTTTAGTGGCCCATCTATCAATTCTCCTTCTCCACTAGAAAGTGGAGAAATGGCCCAGGCCTGAGTTTTACCTTACCTTAGTGCAGAGGAGCCTGGAAGGCTACTGTCCATGGGGTCAGAAAGAGTTGGACACAACCGAGTATGCACACATTGCAATAAGAATAAATTTGGACAATAAATATGGCAATAAAAATGACAATCCGTTTGGTCAGTAGATAGAGCTGGACCATGAGAATGGTCTTATGGGAGTGGTCCAGTTGTTTGTGCTAGTGAAGTCTAAACCTCTCAGTTATTTCAATTTTTTTTTTTTTTCCTGAGGAAAGTTTCATTCCTGACAAGAGAAATTTGACTGGACAAGTAGCAGGGAAAAGGCATTTGCTCCTTAAATGAGAATAATTAATTCTCTCTGTCACAGAAGTAGTGCAGCAAAGGCTATAAACTGTCTAGTACCATAGCCATGAGCAGTAGTTAACTGTATAAATTAATTAAAATTAAATAAAGTGAAAAATGCAAGTACTCAATGTCCACCTATGACCAATGACTTACAGCACAGATAGAGGAATTCCCAGATGGTGGAAAGCCATGGATGTGCCCTCTGCTCCTGTCTGAGAGTGAGGGCAGGGGGAGAAAGGCTCACCCTAGATTTTGCTGAAATGCTCAGTCTCTGGCTTGTATTTGCTTATTGCCTTTTATTTCATGTCTTCTGCATGAGACCGTGCCCACAGATTGAGACACACAAGTGGAGAATTCAGTGACATTTGGGAACAGGATTTCAGTTGGGAGTTTACCGAAGAGTCATTTGAACTGTTGAGTGAAGAGTCCAGGAAAGAACCTATTGAGAAATCCAAAGAAAATTCAAAACAGCCCTAAATTAACTCCAGTGAGGAGCACAGTTGGAAAGGCAATCCTGATTGATTATGAGTGGGAGGATAAGCAGTAGCCTGCTTGGGAATCCAATGGACGAGGAAGAGAAAAAAAAAAAAAAAAGGAAAACTAATCAGTAAATTCCTTTTTTGAATACTGTGTTCAGGAGTCTGGGACTGCTGATCTACTTCCAGTAAGATTTTAAAGTTCTCTTTATGGGTTTTAGTGGGATTACAGCCATAGCATTGTGCCCTTGGGGCTTGGGCCCTGGTGATACACTGCTCCTTCCAATCAGAGAACAGCTGAAAAATCAGACCTTTATCCTGCTGTCTCATGGGGAAGGGCTGCTTGGCTGCACTGTGGAAATGAAGGCCCTGTGCTTTGTGGGGCAGCTGGGGGTGTCTGGGACCTAGATCAACAGGCTCCAGAATCTGATTTCATTCTCGTGGACCATCTCGTCAAAGTGGACAAATGAGGTCTTATGATCACACAATACTAATCTTGTGGATATTCTATCTCAGAGAGTTTCTCCCTGTTCTTTATCAAGCTTTAAAAAAAAGATGGTAACGATAACCCTATATGCAAAACAGAAAAAGAGACACAGAAATACAGAACAGACTTTTGAACTCTGTGGGAGAAGGTGAGGGTGGGATGTTTCAAAAGAACAGCATGTATACTATCTATGGTGAAACAGATCACCAGCCCAGGTGGGATGCATGAGACAAGTGCTCCGGCCTGGTGCACTGGGAAGACCCAGAGGAATCGGGTGGAGAGGGAGATGGGAGGGGGGATCGGGATGGGGAATAAGTGTAAATCTATGGCTGATTCATATCAATGTATGACAAAACCCACTGAAATGTTGTGAAGTAATTAGCCTCCAACTAATAAAAAAATTAAAAAAAAAAAAAAAACAAAAAAAAAACTTACTATGTTCCAGGCACATTGCTAAGTTCTGGAGAACAGAAAGAGGATTTAGATGGACCTTCTTCTCTAGGTTCTTACAGTCTAACATTCTGTAACATCTGTAGCAGAGTATTTCTGGAATGCTGTGACTGGTTTCTCCTCTAGTGAGACTCTTTCTAGTAAGGGGTCTAACTGGCTCCTTTCGAGTGTAACAACTGTGTTTTGTTACCTATATTATTTCATGGACATTTGGCCGTGGGATGGAATCAGTCAGTGCTATACTCAGACATCGGCCTCCCAGGTGGTGTAGTGGTAAAGAATCCACCTGCCAATGCAGAAAATATAAGAGATATAGGTTTGATTCCTGGGTTGGGAAGATCCCTGGGAGGAAGGCATGGCAACCCACTCCAGTATTCTTGCTTGGAGAATTCTGTGGACAGAGGAGCCTGGTGGGTTACAGTCCATAGGGTCAAAAAGAGTTGGACATGACTGAAGTGACTGAGCATGCACACAGACATCTAAGTTTGCTTAAAATTAAAAAATTATTCAATGAAATACTCTTTAAATGCTTTACAGTTTTCATACACTGACACATAATCATCCAAAGTCCATAGTCTATATTAGGTTTCACGCTTGGTGTTGTACACTCTATGAATTTGGACAAATTTATGACACATGTCCACCATTACAGTATCAGAGAGTGGTTTCATTGCCTTTAAAGCTCTCTTGGTGACTCAGTAGAGAATTCTTGGATTCTCGGTAGAGAATCCGCCTGCAATGCAGGAGACGCCGGTTTGATCCCAGAGTCGGGAAAATGCCATGGAGAAGGAAATGGCAACCCACTCTAGTATTCTTGCCTGGGAAGACTCATGGACAGAGGAGCTGGGTGGGCTACAGTCCATGGTGTTGCAAAGAGTCAGTCAGACATGACTTAGCGACTAACCCACAGCCACCCTGCTCTGCCTGTTCCTCCTTTCCTTCCCTCTATCCCCTGGGTAAGTTTATTTTATTTTTTGTCTGCAATAACTTTCAAATAATTAAAAAACCCCAACACTCCCTCCCACCTTCTCTTCACATACAGAACAATGGGAAAACAGCCACTAGAAATGAGGAGGGAGAATTATATATTCTTTGACCCTGTTACTACTGAGGTTGCCATGTTTTTTTTTTTTTTTTCTTTTCTGTAGTTCTTTTGTCTGAAACTCTTATCCAAAGACAGATTTCAGATACCTGATTTTGATGGTGGATGTCTCTCTAATACCAAATTTCTTACATGCCCTTTGCCTCTGAATCCCTTCTCTGTATCCAATTTCTACCATGCATTTAGATGTGGAAAACAAGAATTTACTTTTAATGTGTTTGGCACCTCACAGTGGGGGGTGGAAGAGCTCCTCCTGAGGAAAGAGCCCCTCCTGTGGTGGAAAGAATACTGGATTTAAAGTCATATTTTAGCCCCCAATTTTCTATGTGCACTTGGTATATGATGATGATTACAGTATGGTATTTTTTAGTACTTACTAAATATTCAGTATTACTAAGTATCCTAATTCTCATCACAACCCCAGGAGGTAGGTATTGTTATTCACATATTCCTTATGGGAAAACTGAGGTAGAGATATGTTAAGGAATTTGCCAAAAGGCAGTGTCGTCATTGGAAGCCAAATAATCTTACCTAATCTTTCTGAATCTCCATTTCCTCCTCACTAAAATGAAGGTATTGGGCCAGATGATCGCTGAATTCATTTCTATTCTAAAACTCTCTGGGTCTGTGAGGTTTTACAGACAGGGACCCCAATTCCCGCCTCTGGTCCCCCTCCCCCCACCATAACAATTGCGGGATGGTTCGATTTCATGTAGTAATGGCCTGGCTAGCTGCCTTTATCAAGACTGCAAGAACTTTCCTTTTTCACTCCCTGTTATTTTGGTTAAGGTTGCTGTTTTTTAGGGCGTGAAGTTGGCATCAACTGAGACAAAGGAACCAATAACTGTTCTTTAAAAGGAAGTGTGGATTGACCTGTTTTCCTACCTCTAGAGAACCAGAATCAAGTCCTGAAGATACTCAGTAAAAGTGGAATAGTAACTAACACAAGGATCTTGTTAGACTCAAATAAGATAATGTTTAGGAACTGTTTTGTAACTTGTCAAATTCTACACAAATGCAGGAACTATTGGTATTGCCATGTAATACTGATTCACAGGTCAGAAATTTGGGTAGTTTTCCTTTTTGATTTCTATGCATGGTGCATTTAGGAAGCCTAAATGAACATACATTCTGCCTGCTAGGATTAATATCCGTGCTGATTAAAGGGTAAAATACTCCAGCCTTGTTTATGCTTTTCTAGGGTCAGGACACAATAACCTCCCTAAACAGACTTCTAGTCATTAGCCAGAGACCTTAGGGCACCATGCTGCTCCATTTTCCATTAAATCTCCCTAACTAGTTAAAAACAGAAGCAGGGCACAATTCCTGCAGGTTTCATCTAAAACACAGCTTGAGTTGTGAATTTAGAATTCTGCTTGATCTCAGGCTGCTCACCCATCCATATCATCCACCTGCATTTTTTTTTTTTTTTGCATGGAAAAGCAGGATACATGTCGGTATTTCCTAGGTTCTTCTTTCCTGGCTTCCTGGATCTCTGGGCTTGTGTTACACATACTTTTCTTGTTTGGGAGCACCCATTGCTGGATCACACAGAATGGCTGTCATAGGATGGCCCCCTGAATTGAGGACAGAGACTGTAAACAAAGTTGGTTTGAAAAGGTCAGTTTCTTCATTTATTCGCTCATTGATTCAATGAGTATTTATTTTATTGATCTCCTACCATATGAAGAACATGGTTGAGGATATAAAGAAAGGAATTGATCTTGCTGGGCATACTGGGGCTTCTTGCTGGCCACGGAGGATGGAAAGAACACAGCACTGTTTCCTTATTATTGATATTGAGTAACTGCCTGCAAGAGGCCATCCAAATGAGGTACCATTATCATAAAACACAAAGGCCTGGAAGGCAAAATATCTGTCTGGCTCTCCTTCTAGAAATGTTTCCAGGATTAAGATTCCATGGATTTTTCCTGTAGTTCTTAGAACAATTATCAGTTAAACCATCAAATGTGTTTTTATGCTTTAAGCAAGAGAACTTGCAAGCTTACATGCTCACGGTAGGGCTTCCAGCTAAAGATTGCGAATGAAGATGAACAGGGTGTTTGTTCTTATGGGAAGAGCTGCTTTTCATAGAAGCAAAGAGTGGGATAAGTTGAGAAAGTATTGATGTTAGTTTCTTGGAAATGAATTAGAATTTTCCTTGCCTCTTACAATTTCCCATTTTAAGTATACAATAGATTAGGAAAATATGCTTGTATGTACTTCCCCAGAAGTGATGGTGGAACAAAATGCCAATCACAAGATGTTTTGGGTTTCAAACAGAAAGAATGAGGAATTGAATGCCTCCAAGTGTTTCAAGAGAAACCTTATTCTGGGTGAGATTGTTTATGCCATCAGCGGTTATTGTTCACTAAGTCTGTTATGATTAGAGGTGAAAAGAGTTTTAGAAGAAGACTTTTATTTAATAAATCAATATCAGTTGTTAAAAAAAAAAGATGATTTTTCGAAGTTTTGGTTCTACCACTTGGCATTGCGCTAAAGAGCTGTGACTTTGAGCAGGTCATTAATCATCTTGGATTTTTATCTCTTTGGTTAGCACTCAATATTTAACTATTTATGGAGGCAACAATATGCTGGGGGCTCACTTGTAGAAAGATATTAATATGCACTCTGCCAATATCTCAGAATTGGTATCAGAGCGAATTTGGATTTGGAAGCCCTTTGAAACATTTGTAAATGTCATGCATCTCAGAACAGAAGGCTAGAAATCAAAACAAATCCTTGCCTCTTTTAAGACTGCTGCTGCTGCTAAGTCACTTCAGTCGTGTCCGACTCTGTGTGACCCCATAGATGGCAGCCCACCAGGCTCCCCCTTCCCTGGGATTCTCCAGGCAAGAACACTGGAGTGGGTTGCCATTTCCTTCTCCAGAGCGTGAAAGTGAAAAGTGAAAGTGAAGTCGCTTAGCCGTGTCCGATTCTTAGTGACCTCATGGACTGCAGCCTACCAGGCTCCTCTGTCCATGGGATTTTCCAGGCAAGAGTACTGGAGTGGGGTGCCATTGCTGTCTCCGCTTTTAAGACTAGACTTGTAATAAGAAAACTTTTCACTAAATTAATAGCAAACTGAAGCAAGATCAAATTGGAGATTTTTTTTTTCATAACCTGATTTGGTACAAAGAAATGGAGACACAAGGAACCAAACTGTGTGTTCATGACACAAAGCAGCGTTTTCTTTTCCTGCTAAAGTCCTGCCAATATCTAAAATGTCTCCTTAGACATCTTTTCCCTCCTTCCTTTGCATCTTTATGAAGCAACCAATAGGAGTTATGTAGAGTGTTGGGATGTGGGTTAGTCTGGGCTACTTGAGGTACAATGACAGTGTATCCCTCCTCACACTACACCATCAAGGCCTTGAACAGGACAGGGGTTTATTTCTCAGAGCTGGTATGATGGCCATGCTCTACAACTTTGAGAAGAATGCAGTATCTTTCCTTTGTAGCTTCTCTGCCATCCCTATGGTGTTGCCCTCATCCAGATCGTTCAAGATGAGCTATCACCATACCTATATCCCATGCAGCAGAAAGGAGGGAAGTGGAAATGAGGATATGTCTCTTCCCTTTAAGAACAGAACATAGAAGTTTTACACATTACTTCTGCTCATATCCTCTGGGAAGTGCAGTCTTCTGTCATAAATGCCCAGTGAAGCATCAGAGCTTCTGTGACTCTGTGAGAAAACAGAAGAATGCATATCAGTGATAAGAAGCAGTCTCTGATTGGGTGCAGACATGAACAGCTCTTGGTCCTTTCCTGAAAGCTGCTTACTTCAATGGGAGAAAACAGAAATGTAAATAGGTAATTACACATGTTTTTTGCAACTCTGTGTGGTCATTTATCCCAACACTTTCACCATCTAACACCTTGATTCTCTTATTCTTTTCTCTCCCTTCCTTCTGTCTATGCTCTTGTCAATTGTTAAAAAACAAAATTCAACTGAGGGAATTCAAAGATCTTATTGGCTTCACTCAACAGCTTGCGAATCAGGCCACATCTAATCTACTAGATAGAAAGGAATTCCCAGGAGCTGTACTAAATGAAAAACTCAAACACAGAAGCAAGCAGGAATAAGAAAGTTACACGAGGCAAAAAACAAACAAACAACAATCAAACAAACCAGATTGGTTATGGCAAAGTGGCTTTCCTTCAGGGGTTGGCAAAGAGTCTAACAGGCTCATGACTTAACTAGTGCTCATCAAGACGACCCTGATTGACTGCTTTAAGATTCCATTTCCAGAAGAACTGAAACTGTAATTAAGTCTCAGTTTGGTGACATGGGGATTAGCATAAACAACTTCTTTTGGGGCTTGTTGTCTTGATTTCAATACTTTTTACCTAACCCCCAAAAATTGCTCCCCCACAAATAACTGCTCATTGTCTCTTTTTTTAAAATATAAATTTATTCATTTTAATTGGAGGCTAATTACTTTACAATATTGTAGTGGTCTTGCCATACATTGCCATGAATCAGCCACAGGTGTACATGTGTTCCCCATCCTGAACCCCCTCCCACCTCCCTCCCCATCCCATCCCTCTGGGTCATCCCAGTGCACCAACCCCGAGCACCCTGTCTCACACATCGAACCTGGACTGGTGATTCATTTCACATATAATAATATACATGTTTCAATGCCATTCTCCCAAATCATCCCACCCTCACCCTCTCCCACAGAGTCCAAAAGACTTCTATACATCTGTGTCTCTTTTGCTGTCTCGCGTATAGGGTTATCATTACCATATTCCTAAATTCCATATATATGCCTTAGTATACTGTATAGGTGTTTTTCTTTCTGGCTTACTTCACTCTGTATAATGGGCTCCAGTTTCATCCACCTCATTAGAACTGATTCAAATGTATTCGTTTTAATGGCTGAGTAATATTCCATTGTGTATATGTACCACAGCTTTCTTATCCATTCGTCTGCCAGTGGACATCTAGATTGCTTCCATGTCCTGGCTATTATAAACAGTGCTGTGATGAACATTGGGATACATGTGTCTCTTTCAATTCTGGTTTCCTTGGTGTGTATGCCCAGCAGTGGGATTGCTGGGTCATATGGCAGTTCTATTTTCAGTTTTTTAAGGAATCTCCACACTGTTCTCCATAGCGGCTATACCAGTTTGCATTCCACCAACAGTGTAAGAGGGTTCCCTTTTCTCCACACCCTCTCCAGCATTTATTGCTTGTAGACTTTTGGATAGCAGCCATTCTGACTGGCGTGTAATGATACCTCATTGTGGTTTTGATTGCATTTCTCTGATAATGAGTGATGTTGAGCATCTTTTCATGTGTTTGTTAGCCATCTGTATGTCTTCTTTGGAGAAATGTCTGTTTAGTTCTTTGGCCCATTTTTTGATTGGGTCATTTATTTTTCTGGAATTGAGCTGCAGGAGTTGCTTGTATATTTTTGAGATTAATCGTTTGTCTGTTTCTTCATTTGCTATTATTTTCTCCCATCCTGAAGCCTGTCTTTTCACCTTGCTTATAGTTTCCTTCGTTGTGCAAAAGCTTTTGAGTTTAATCAGGTCCCATTTGTTAATTTTTGCTCTTATTTCCATTATTCTGGGAGGTGGGTCATAGAGGATCTTGCTGTGATTTATGTCAGAGAGTGGCTATGTTTTCCTCTAGGAATTTTATAGTTTCTGGTCTTACGTTTAGATCTTTAATGCATTTTGAGTTTATTTTTGTGTATGGTGTTAGAAAGTGTTCTAGTTTTATTCTTTTACAAGTGGTTGATCAGTTTTCCCAGCACTACTTGTTAAAGAGATCGTCTTTTCTCCATTGTATATTCTTGCCTCCTTTTTCAAAGATAAGGTGTCCATAGGTACGTGGATTTATCTCTGGGCTTTCTATTTTGTTCCATTGATCTATATTTCTGTCTTTGTGCCAGTACCATACTGTCTTGATGACTGTAGCTTTGTAGTATAGCCTGAAGTCAGGTAGTTGATTCCTCCAGTTCCATTCTTCTTTCTCAAGATTGCTTTGGCTATTCGAGGTTTTTTTGTATTTCCATACAAATTGTGAAATTATTTGTTCTAGTTCTGTGAAAAATACCATTGGTAGCTTGATAGGGATTACATTGAATCTATAGATTCCTTTGGGTAGTATACTCATTTTCACTATATTGATTCTTCCCATCCAAGAACATGGTTTATTTCTCCATCTATTTGTGTTCTCTTTGATTTCTTTCATCAGTTTTATAGTTTTCTATATATAGGTCTTCTGTTTCTTTAGGTAGATATATTGCAAAGTATTTTATTCTTTTCATTGCAATGGTGAATGGAATTGTTTCCCTAATTTCTCTTTCTGTTTTCTCATTGTTAGTGTATAGGAATGCAAGGAATTTCTGTGTGTTAATTTTATATCCTGTAACTTTAATATATTCATTGATTAGCTCTAGTAATTTTCTGGTCAAGTCTTTATGGTTTTCTATGTAGAGGATCATGTCATCTGCACACAGTGAGAGTTTTACTTCTTCTTTTCCAATCTGGATTCCTTTTATTTCTTTTTATGCTCTGATTGCTGTGGCCAATTTGTGCGAATTTGTGCCTCAATTTCCTCACTTGTAAACTGGATGTAGTGATAATACTTTAGGATTGCCATGAGGATTAAAATGAGTAAATATTTAAAAATACCTAGAATTTGGAAAATATTTTGAATTGTGTCTAGTAAATAGTAATTGTCATTTAGCTGTTATTAACTGTTCTAGCTATTTTTAGAAACTTTATTTTTTATTTATTTATTTTTTTGTAGAAATGAATGTAGTTTATTTAACTGACTTGAGAAAACATATTGTAGTAATTAAATTCTGTCTTTAAAAAAATTAATTAATTAATTAATTATTTTTAGTTTACAATATTCTATTGCTTTTGTCATACATTGATATGAATCCGCAATGGGTATACATGTGTTCCTTTTGGTAAGAAAACTCATACAACTTGCCACTTCACCATTTTTAGGGGTACACTTCAGCAGTGTTAAGTATATTCACCTTGTTGTGCAACAGATCTCTAGAAGTTTCTTACTCTATGTCCATTGGACAACAACTCCCACTTCTCCCTGTCAACTACTGTTTTATTTTTTCAATCATCTGTTTCCCTGAGTTTGACCACTTGAGATGTCTCATATAAGTGGAATCACTCAGGATTGGCCTTTTTGTCACTGGTTTATTTCATCTTCCCTGGTTGCTCAGACTGTCAAAAAATCTGCCTACAATGTGGGAGACTGGGGTTCGATTCCTGGGTTGGGAAGATCCCCTGGAGAAGGAAATGGCAACCCACTCCAGTATTCTTGCCTGGGAAATCCCATGGATGGAGAAGCCTAGTAGGCTACAATCCATGGAGTCGCAAAGAGTTGGACATGACTGACTGACTTCACTTTATTTCATTTTGCATAATGTCATCAAGGTTTGTCCACATGACTTTATTCATAGCACATGACAGGATTTCCTTCCTTTTGAAAGGTCAAATGATATTCCATTGCATTTTTAAAACACATTTTCTTTATCTATTCATCGGTTGATATATGTGAGCCCCAACCTCTTACCTATTTTGAATAATGCTGCTATGAACATGAGTGTGAAAATGTCTCTTTGAGATCCTGTTTTGAATTCTTTTGGATATATGCTTAGAAGTGGGACTGCTGGTTCCTAAAGCAATTATATTTTAAACTTTTTGAGGAACCTCCATACTGTTTTTCCATTTTGGTTGCACCCTTTTACATTCCCACAATAGTGCATGAGAGTTCCAATTTCTCCACATCCATGCCAACAATATTTTGCTTGTTTGTATTTTTGATAATGACTGGAATATAAAAGTAGGAATTCAAGACATAACTGGAGTAATGGGCAAATTTGGCCTTGGAGTACAAAATGAACCAGGGCAAAGGCTAACAGAATTTTGCCAAGAGAATGCACTGGTCATAGCAAACACCCTCTTCCAACAATACAAGAGAAGACTCTACACATGGACATCACCAGATGGTCAACACCAAAATCTTATTGATTATATTCTTTGAAGCCAAAGATGGAGAAACTCTCTACAGTCAGCAAAAATAAGACCAGGAGCTGACTGTGGCTCAGATCATGAACTCCTTATTGCCAAATTCAGAATTAAAATGAGGAAATTAGGGAAAACCACGAGACTATTCAGGTATGACCTAAATCAAATCCCGTATGATTATACAGTGGAAGTTAGAAATAGATTCAAGGGATTAGATCTGATAGACAGAGTGCTTGAAGAACTATGGATGGAGTTCATGACATTGTACAGGAGGCAGTGATCAAGACGATCCCTGAGAAAAAGAAATGCAAAAAGGCAAAATGGTTGTCTGAGGAGGCCTTACAAATAGCTGAGGAAAGAAGAGACGCTAAAGGCAAAGGAGAAAAGGAAAGATATGCCCATTTGAATGCAGAGTTTCAAAGAATAGCAAGGAGAGATAAGAAATCCTTCCTTAGCAATCCATGCAAAGAAATAGATGAAAATAATAGAATGGCAAAGAGAGATCGCCTCAAGAAAGTTAAAGATACCAAGGGAACATTTCATGCAAAATAGGCACAATAAAGGACAGGAATGGTATGGATCAAACAGAAGCAGAAGATATTAAGAAGAGGTGGCAAGAATGCACAGAAGAAATATACAAAAAAGATCTTCATGACCCAGATAACCACGATGGTGTGATCACTCACCTAGAGCCAGGCATCCTGGAATGAGAAGCCAAGGGGGCTTTAGGAAGCATCGTTATGAACAAAGTTAGTGGAGGTGATGGAATTCCAGTTGAGCTATTTCAAATCCTAAAAAATGATGCTGTGAAAGTGCTGCACTAAATATGCCAGGAAATTTGGAAAAGTCAGCAGTGGCCGCAGGACTGGAAAAGATGTTTTCATTCCAAGCCCAAAGAAAGCCAATGCCAAAGAATGTTCAAACTACTACACAATTGCACTCATTTCACACACTAGCAAAGTAATGTTTAAAATTCTCCAAGCGAGGCTTCAATAATACATGAACCATGAACTTCCAGATGTTCAAGCTGGTTTTAGAAAAGGCAGAGGAAACAGAGATCAAGTTGCCAACATCCGTTGGATCATTGATAAAGCATGAGAGTTCCAGAAAAACATCTACTTCTGCTTTATTAACTATGCCAAAGCCTTTGACTATGTGGATCACAACAAACTGTGGAAAAGTCTTAAAGAGATGGAGTACCAGACCACCTTACCTGCCTCTTGAGAAATCTGTATGCAGATCAAGAAGCAACAGTTAGAACTGGACATGGAACAACAGACTGGTTCCAAATTGGGAAAGGAGTATGTCAAAGCTGTATATTGTCACCCTGCTTATTTAACTTATATGCAGAGTACATAAATTGAAATGATGTGCTGGATGAAGCACAAGCTGGAATCAAGACTGCTGGGAGAAATATCAATAACCTCAGATATGCAGATGACATCACCCTTATGGCAGAAAGTGAGGAAGAACTAAAGAGCCTCTTGATGAGAATGAAAGAGGAGAGTGGAAAAGCTGGCTTAAAGCTCAACATTCAGAAAATTAAGATCATGGCATCTGGTCCCATCACTTCATGGCAAATAGATGGGGAAACAATGGAAACAGTGCCAGACTTTATTTTTTTGGGCTCCAAAATCACTGCAGATGGTGACTGCAGCCATGAAGTTAATAGGTACTTGGTCTTTGGAAGAAAAGCTATGACCAACCTAGACAGCATATTAAAAAGCAGAGACATTACTTTGCCAACAAAGGTCTGTCTAGTCAAAGCTATGGTTTTTCCAGTGGTCATGTATGGATGTGAGAGTTGGACTATAAAGACAACTGAGCACTGAAGAATTGATGCTTTTGAACTGTGGTGTTGGAGAAGACTCTTGAGAGTCCCTTGGACTGCAAGGAGTTCCAACCAGTCCATCCTAAAGTATATCAGTCCTGAATATTCATTGGAAGGACTCATGCTGAAGCTGAAACTCCAATCTTTGGCTACTTGAAGTGAAGAACTGACTCATTGGAAAAGACCCTGATGCTAGGAAATATTGAAGGCAGGAGGAGAAGTAGATGACAGAGGATGAGATGGTTGTATGGCATCACCGACTCAATGGACATGAGTTTGAGCAGGCTCCGGCAGTTGGTGATGGACAGGGAAGCCTGGCCTTCTGCAGTCCATGGGCTTGTAAAGAGTCAGATAGGACTGGGCAACTGAACTAAACTGAATGTATACGAGGCAGTATCTCATTGTTATAACTATTTTCTTTCTTATCAATTAACTATGGACTACTCCCCCACCCGTGAATTGAAAGCATCCAATCTTGAAGCAAAATATTTAACAGATAAAGATGGTGCAATGTCTCAAAATTTCCCATAAGGATGTGTACCAGCACCAGAGAAAACATGGACCTTAAAACTTTCTTCTAACACAATGAGGTCCATTACTGGTGCACCACGGTATGTTTCCTTACTTGCTCACTCACCAGCAAACAGGACTCTCTGCTAAATCTTAGAATTAATCTTTTCATTACCCTCTTCAATCTTTTTATTTTTAGCATAGGGTTTTTGACTCTGGGAATTCATGTCCTAGAGGAATTAAAGACAACTTTATATAACTCATGGTGGGGATGCCTTGGCCTGCGCCATCCAATGAGCCACCAAGTCCCTTTAATTTCACCTCTGTAATGTCTTTAGTGTCTGTGTATTTCCTTTCATGCCTAGTGCCACCACGCTGCTTAACTTGCAGCAGTTCTTGTTTGTGCTGTGTCATAGCTGACCTGTTTTCTTTCTGTGCAGGTTTGGTTAGCCTGTCTAAAGCATGACTCTACCAGAACAGTCCTTGATTTAACAACCTTAAGGACTCCATTCTGCTGGCAGAATAATGACTCAACCCATTTCTTGATCTGGTCCCAAATGCCAATTCAGTCTGGTTTACCTTCTTTCTTTCTATTAGCCCAGAAATATATTAAATTCAAGTGGGACTTCCCTGGTGGTCCAGTGGTTAAGAACCCACCTGCCAATGAAAGGGATATAGGTTTGATCCCTTGTCTGGGAAGATGCCACATACCATGGAGAAACCAGGCCCATGCGCCACAATTCCTGAGCCTGTGTGCCTTTGAGCTCCACAACAAGAAAGGCCACCACAATAAGAAACCCGTGTACCACAAGTAGAGAGTGGCCCCTGATCACACATGCAACTAGAGAATGGCTGCAGGCAGCAAAAGAGACAGCAAAAAAAAAAAAAAAAATATATATATATATATATATATATAATAAATAAATAAAAATTCAAGTGAATCTTAACTTTTCAACTTGTTCCACCTTCCCCATGGAACTTTTCAGGATGATGTTCCTTTGTATTCCCACCTTAAAACAATATTATCAACTCTTTGGAGACCTGAGCCTTTTTTTTTTAAGCACCTAACAATAGCTAATTTTTAGCACCTAATAATAGCTCATTTTTATTATGGTTTTCCTTATTCTAGGCATTTTACATGAACACATTAATTTAATCCTTATAGCAATCCAATA
The DNA here is from genome assembly GCF_019320065.1 of Cervus canadensis. Taxonomy (NCBI): domain Eukaryota; kingdom Metazoa; phylum Chordata; class Mammalia; order Artiodactyla; family Cervidae; genus Cervus; species Cervus canadensis. The sequence goes on along the minus strand of NC_057406.1, from coordinate 21,044,976 downwards.
AAGTGAAAACTATTTTTATCTTCATCATGTAAAGAAAAAGCTGAGCTCCTATGAGTTGAGTAACTTGTCTGTGGTTGCTTAATTATTACTGGCAGAGCCAGGATATATTGGATGGAGTCCAGGCGGCTGGACACCAGAGTCTGTGGTTTTGACCTTTTGTCTCGTGGCTCTGCTGCTTTAGTCATGGCATTTCAGTGACTCTGTAAATGTTTTTTTTTAAGTAAATAACTTTTTTTGTATCTCTAGCACTGGATTAGGAGTCTCAGTATCTTGTTATAAACTGCTTTTGTAATGTAAATATAAAAATAAATAAATTTACTCCATGGTTATAACCTCTGAGAAACAATCAGTTTTGAGGTTTCTTTTGAATTGTTCAAGATACTTAGTGTAATTGCTAGGTCACTGATCATATGCTGGAAAAATGCTTGCCTGACCCTAAAAAGACTAGGCTAACTTTTATCGGTATATCATCTGTGAGGTCAGGTAGTCATTCTGGGCACCTAGTTCCTCAAGGGAGAAACTTGTCTTGCTCTCTGGAAATTGCCCCTTAAGGGGAGAATGACTGTTGGAGTTTGGAATGGGGAATGAAAGGAGCACTTTGCCCTGGGCCAAACTGCTGGCTCCACGGCTCCTAGATGCTTCAGGGCTTCTGTCTGTCGAGGATGAGATGGCGCTAGTGGAGGGCCTGGCAACCCCCTCTTCCCTGGAGAATCCTACGGACAGAGGAGCCTGGCGGGCTATAGTCCATAGGGTCGCACAGAGTCAGACATTCCTGAAGCAACTTAGCAAGCATGCATACATAGAGACATGTCTGCAGGATGTCATTCCCAGCTCAGCCCACTTGCCAGAAACTGATCTCATTCTGGAGAAAGTAGATGCAAAAGTTTTGCATTTCTTTTGTGCTTTCAGGAATCTTTCTGCACTTCCTGCCAGGCTTACAGTTTAGCATTTAATTTGGCATTTAATGTACAAATTTTCTAGAAAGAGGGATAGTGATAGTTTTTCCTTCTCTCTAATTAGATCAAATTTGTGCTAACTTGTTTCAATTATAGTGTTTCCTTTTCAGAAGACCACAGATGAATGTGACCAGAGACTAAAGACCAAGAGTCATCTATCATTAAATTATTAATAAATATTTTTTATCACCTATGATGTGCCAGACACTTTGCTAGGTTTTGGAGAAATTTGAGGGAATAAGATAGTAAGAAACTTACATTATTTTTTAGGATGGTGAAGAAATTTGAAAGTAAAATGATAGCCACTTTTGATATCTGAAGAGAGGGAAAAAAGGACCTATTTATAAACACACACACACACACACACACACACACACACACACATACATATATGCACCCCAAGAATAAAACTGGGGCAAATAGGTTGAAATTACAAGTAGACAGATTTTTTCCACTGCTAGGAATAATTGTCCAAAGATGAACTATTCTCCTCAATGCAGTGAGTTCTCCATTACTAGGGATGTTATTTAAAGAAAAAGTTATTCTTACTTTTAAAAAAAGAATTGGCTTAAAAAAAAAAAGAATTGGCTATTTGACTGAGCTGGGTACAATTTAATATACCTTCAAGCTTTGAGATGATATGATTCTATAACAGTTGATAGCAATGTAAAAAGTTAAGAAAGCCAAATTATTTTAATACTATAAAACAGACCTACAATGCCATGTCAATAAAAAGACCCTATAATTATAACCTAACAACGTTATTACATCTCACCTTAGCAGAGATGTCTCTGGGACCCATGTGTTAACGACCTAACTATATTCAAGTGATGAGAAAGAATGAAACATTTTCATGAAAGGAGACCAACTTGCTCCCAGTCACCTGGAAACTGTATTTGCACTAACTCTGGTGGAAACTGAGGCACATAAAAATTGTACCATGATCTTTGGAAAGGGAAAAAAGGAAAGTGAAGTCGCTGAGTCATGTCCAACACTTTGTGACCCCATGGGCTGTAGCCTACCAGGCTCCCCCGTCCATGGGATTTTCCAGGCGAGAATACTGGAGTGGGTTGCCATTTCCTTCTCCAGGAGATGGTCCCAACCCAGGGATTGAACCCGGGTCTCCAGCATTGCAGGCAGATGCTTTACCGTCTGAGCTTCGGAAGAACATCTAAAGCAGTATCTATATTTTTTGATAGTTGAGTTTTGAAACAAAGCTTCTAGAGGAAGCTTCTGGATGAAGTTGGTCATTTCTGATGACTCTGGTCTAAGTCCTGCATTCCTTAAAGAGACCCGAGATTCTACTTTGCACATTTGGAAGCCTATTCTTCCACTTTTCCAGGGTAAGAAGCACTCTCACAGTGTGCTGACCCAGATGAAATCCTCCCTTTTCCATCAGCCAGTGACTTGCCGTATGATTGTCTGATTTGAGTCTACTGTTTGCTAGTGTCATTTGCCTGCAAGTTTTTCATGAGCTTCTTGCTTCTTAGGCTCCTGACTATTGGGTTTGGTTACACTTCATTGTACAGGCCTTGCCGAGGAAATGTACTTTCCAGAAAAGCAGAATGTGTTGTTTTCCCTCTGCCTTGAAGGTAAAGCCTGTGCAGTACCATATTTCCTGGACAAAACTGCCCGTGAGCCCAGCCAGACAACCGGGAGGGGCCACAAATGGAAGAGTTGGTTGAGAGCAGAGGCCCCAGCATCAGGCTGCCCAAAGGTTTGCTTTCTGATTCTATAACCTTTACTTTCAAAAGTTCCTTAACCTCTCTGTGCCATGGTTTCTTCATCTGGAAAAGGAGAATAATAAGATTACCTTAGGTTTGGCATTAGGATAAAGAAACATGTCTATGCCAACAGTTAAGTTCACTATAACTATTAGCTCTTATTACTGTTACTGAGAGGTTTCTCTCGATAGTATTGTCAGCCCTGTGGTTTCTGAGGAGCAGGAATCAGCCGTGACCTTGTAAGTAAAGAAAATTGAGACCAAAAGGTCTCACAGGATTTGACCTTGCAACTGGAATTGTGCAGACCTCCTCTCCAGGTAACAGTCCTGACTTCAATGGGTGGAGGCCGACTTAGGTGAGCTAGCCTCACAAATTTCTGTTTTCTCGGCCTGTTTGGTATCTACCAGGAGGTTTAGCAAATATGACAAATATATGGGGAAACAGGGGAAATAGTGGAAACAGTGGCTGACTTTATTCTTTTGGGCTCCAAAATCACTGCAGATGGTGACTGCAGTCATGAAATTAAAAGATGCTTATGTCTTGGAAGGAAAGTTACGACCAACCTAGACAGCATTTTAAAAAGCAGAGACATTACTTTGCCAGCAAAGGTCCTTCTAGTCAAAGCTATGGTTTTTCCAGTGGTCATGTATGGATGGGAGAGTTGGACTATAAAGAAAGCTGAGTGCTAAGGAATTGATGCTTTTGAACTGTGGTGTTGGAGAAGAATCTTGAGAGTCCCTTGGACTGTAAGGAGAGCCAACCAGTCCATCCTAAAGGAGATCAGTCCTGGGTGTTCATTGGAAGGACTGACGTTGAAGCTGAAACTCCAACACTTTGGCCACCTGATGCAAAGAACAGATTCATTTGATGAGACCCTGATGCTGGGAAAGATTGAAGGCAGAAGGGGACAACAGAGGATGAGATGGTTGGATGGCATCACCGACTCAATGGACATGAGTTTGAATAAACTCTGGGAATTGGTGATGGACAGGGAGGCCTGGGGTGCTGCAGTCCATGGGGTCGCAAAGAGTCAGACACCACTGAGCAACTGAACTGAGGAGGATTAGAGGCAGTGCTCAGCCAAGGACGCCTCGCAGCTTCATACTGCCCCCTAGAGGACTGGGCAGGTCATTAGCAGGAGCCCGTCCTCACAGCTAAGAGAGCTCCCACGTGTTCAAGGAATGGATGCAGGGCGTGAGTATCTTCAGGTGAATCAGGAGTCATGTAGTCTCTCAGCCTCTAGGTTCCTCACCAGAAAAAAAAATTAGAATAAAAGTGACTCTCGCACAGAATCATGGTGAATATCCAGGGAGACAGTGGCACATGTGAAATCTTACCATTTTAGGTATTTCTGTGACTATAACAGTTGTGCTAGTTATCATTCTGATCACGGTTCTCTTGCAGGGATCTGCCGGAGTTAGAAGCCTGTTCGCAAAGGGCTCTCACTCAGCACCAAAGTAGCCAGCAGACTCTCACCCCGGTTCTTAGTCTCGCAGCCTGACAAACGGTGGCATTTCAGGGGCTCAGTGAAGCATTATTAGGCTCCCAACTACAGCTTTCCCCGATGGCTCATCGGGTAAGGAATCTGCCTGCGATACAGGAGACACAAGAGATGCAGGTTCGATCCCAGGGTGGGGAAGATCTCCTGGAGAAGGAAATGGCAACCCACTCCAGTTTTCTTGCCTGGAGAATCCCCATGGACAGAGGAGCCTGGCAGGTTACAGTCCATGGGGTCACAAAGAGTCGGACATGACTGAGCCCAAGGCACATGCTGAGGCATGCTATAGGATACACCTGCAGCCCTGGGTCAGGAGGGGAGTGTCTGCGATCTGGTGGAAGAAGAAGCCCTGCCCCTGGTGGTAATGGGGCAAAGGACTCTTAACGTCATCGACAAGGATCTCATTGATAGTTTCCTCCAAACTCCTTACTTCCTCCCTCCGCCCCTCACCCCTCCACTTACCTTTTCCCTCCTTTGCTCCAGGGCAATCTCATCCTTTGTGAGTGATTTTTTTTTTTTTTTTCCTTCCTCCAGCCCCCCTGGGAATGCTGACTTCAGAGATCTGGGCCTGAGGTTGTATAAATGCCCTGCAGAGTTGCAGTCCAGCACTCTTGGCCTCCTCACCTCTGCCAGCCTTCTGGGCTCTCCACCCAGCACCACCAGCATCATGCTCCGGCAAGCCCTTCTCCTCTCCACCTGCTTCGCTCTGGCTATGACTTACCCTATGCTGCTTCAGGGTGAGTGGACATCGGGAGATCTTTTGGAGAAGAGGGCTAAAATCCATTCGCTGTGTGTGTGAGTGTATTTGTGTGTGTATGTGTGACACAGAGACAGAGGCCTTGTAAAGTGAGGTGGGGATGGGTGGCTGAGCTCTGAGGCCTTGGGGAATTTGAGTGGCTTGGGTAAGATTAAGGCTGTGTTTTGAACCTGCCTCATATAGTCATGCTACCTGACCGATAGTTAGATGGAATTAGAGTTGATGATGAGAGGGCTCCTGGGGTTTCCTTGTGGTCCCCCTCACTATCAGGTGCTAAAAGAGGCTTTACTCTATTTGGTTCAGGTTAAAAAGTCCTCAGGTGTATTCTCACTTTACAGGAGAGTAAGATTCAAAGTGCTCTAGCCACTGGCTGGGACACATGCGGTGGGAATCAGTGGGTCTGGAGCAAAAATTTGTGCCACTTGAGAGAGGAAAGAATCAGTGTCTCCAGAACCAGTGGCAGGCTGCTTTTCCCACTAGGCTCTTTCTCTTCTAGTCCTTCCTGCTGTTGTTATTCAGTCGCTCAGTCGTGTCCAATCTCTTTGTGACCCAATGGACTGCAGCACACCTGGCTCCCCTGGGTCCTTCACTATCTCTGGGAGTTCACTCAAATTCCTATCCATGGAGTTGGTGATGCTGTCTAACCATCTTATCCTCTCCTGCCCCCTTCTCCTTTTGTCTTCAATCTTTCCCAGCATCAGGTCTTTTCCAGTGAGTCAGTTCTTTGTATCAGGTAGCCAAAGTATTTGGGCTTCAGCTTCAGCATCAGTCCTTTCAATGAATACTCAGGGTTGATTTCCTTTAGGATTGACTGGTTTTTTGCAGTACAAGGAACTCTCCAGAATCTTCTCCAGCACCACAATTTGAAAGCATCAGTTCTTAGGTGCTCAGCCTTCTTTATGGTTCAACTCTCATATCTGTAATGACTGCTGGAAAAACCATAGTCTTAACTGTATGGACTTTTGTTGGCAAAGTGATGTCTCTGTTTTTTAATATGCTGTCTAGTTTTGTCATAGCTTTCCTTTCAAGGAGCAAGTGTCTTAATTTCATGGCTGCAGTCATTGTCCACACTGATTTTGGAGCCCAAGAAAATAAAATCTGCCACTGTTTCCACCTATTCCCTTTCTATTTGCCATGAAGTGATGCGACCAGATGCCATGATCTTAGTTTATTTGATAGTGAGTTTCAAGCCAGCATTTTCACTCTGCTCTTTCACTCTCATCAAGAGGCTCTTTAGTTCCTCTTCACTTTCTGCCATTAGAGTGGTATCATCTGCATATCTGAGACTGTTGCTATGTCTCCTGACAATCTTGATTCCACTTGGTGCTTCATCCAGCTTGGCATTTCCCATGATGTACTCTGCATAGAAGTTAACTAAGCAGGGTGACAGTATACAGCCTTGACATATTCTTTTCTCAATTTTGAACCAAGTCCGTTGTTCCATGTCCGGTTCTAACTGTTGTTTCGTGATCCAAATACAGGCTTCTCAGGAGACAAGTAAGGTGGTCTGGTATTCCCATCTCTTTAAGAATTTCCCACAGTTTGTTGTGATCCACACAATCAAAGGCTTTAGCATAGTCAATGAAACAGATTTTTTCTGTTTCATGAATGTAGGTTTTTTCTGGAATCCCCTTGCTTTCTTCAAGATCCAGTGAGTGTTGGCAATTTGATCTCTTGTTCCTGCCTTTTCTAAACCCAGATTTCCATCTGTAAATTTTTGATTCACATATTGCTGAAGCCTAGCTTGAGAATTTTGAGCATATTCTCACTAGCATGTGAAATGAGTGCAATTGTACAACAGTCTGAACAATCTTTGGCATTGCCCTTCTTTGGAATTGGAATGAAAGCTGACCTTTTCCAGGCCTGTGGCCACTGCTGAGTTTTCCAGATTTGCTGGCATATTAAATGCAGCACTTTAACAGCATCATCTTTTAAGATTTGAAATAGCTCAACTGGGATTCCATCACCTCCACTACCTTTGTTTGTAGTAATGCTTCCTAAGGTTCATTTGACTTCACACTGTAGGATGTCCAGCTGTAGGTGAGTGACCACACCATCATGGTTATCTGGGTCATTAAGACTTATTTTGTACAGTTCTTCTGTGTTTTCTTGCCACTTCTTCTTAATATTTTCTGCTTCTGTTAGGTCCATACCATTTCTGTCGTTTATTGTGCCCATCCTGCATGAAATGTTCCAATTTTCTTGAAGAGATCTCTAGTCTTTCCCATTCTATTGTTTTCCCCTATGTCTTTGCATTGTTCATTTAAGAAGGTTCTCTTATCTCTCCTTGCTATTCTCTGGAACTCTGCATTCAGTTGGATGTATTTTTCCCTTTGTGCCTTGCCTTTCATTTTCCTCCCCCCCCCAACTATTTGTAAAGCCTCCTCAGACAACTACTATGCCTTCTTGCATTTCCTTTTCTTTGGGATGATTTTGGTTACTGCTTCTTGTGCAGTGTTACAAACCTCTGTCCACAGTTCTTCAGATCTATCTATCAGATCTAATCCCTTGAGTCTATTAATCATTTCCACTATAATAATAAGGGATTTGATTTAGGTCATACCTGAATGGCATGGGCTTTCCTTGAGGCTCAGCTGGTAAAGAACCCGCCTGTAATGCAGGAGACCTGGGTTCGCTACATGGATTGGGAAGATACCCTGGAGAAGCGAAAGGCTACCCACTCCAGTATTCTGGCCTGGAGAATTCCATGGACTGTATAGTCCATGGGGTCACAAAGAGATGGACACAACTGAACGACTTTCACTGAATGGCATAATGGTTTTCCCTACTTTCTTCAATTTACGTCTGAATTTTGCAATAAGGAGCTTGTGATCTGAGCCACAGTCAGCTCCAGGTCTTGTTTTTGCTAAATGTATAAAGCTTCTCCATCTTTGGCTGTAAAGAATACAATCAATTTGATTTTAGTATTGACTATCTGGTGATGTTCATGTGTAGAGTCTTCTCTTGTGTTGTTGGAAGAGGGGGCTTGCTATAACCAGTGTATTCTATTGACAAATTCTGTTAGCCCTGGCTCTGTACTCCAAGGCCAAACTTTTCTGTTACTCCAGGTATCTCTTGACTTTCTACCTTTGCATTCCAATCCCCCGTGATGAAAAGGGTATCTTTTTTTGTGGTATTAGTTCTAGAAGGTCTTGTAGGTCTTATAGAACTGGTCCATTTCAGCTTCTTTGGCATTGGTAGTTGGGACATAGATTTGAATTACCATGAATGGTTTGCCTTGAAAGGGAACTGAGATCATTCTGTTGTTTTTGAGATTGCACCAATGTACTGCATTTTGGTCTCTTTTGTCGACTATCAGGGCCACTCCATTTCTTCCTGGACTCAGATCAATTTCTCAAGAGGAGAGTTCCCTTTTCTCATCTTCCTCTTCAGCATTTTTTGTCTGTGGATTTTTTTTTTTTATGATGGCCTTTCTAACCAGTGTGAGGTCATACCTCATTAGAGATTTGATTTGCATTCCTCTAATAATGAGCGATATTGAGCATTTTTTCGCGTGTTTATTGGCCATTTGTATGTCTTCTTTAAGGAAATGTCTATTTAGGTCTTCTGGCCATTTTTTGTTTAGGTTGTTTGTTTCTCTGATCTTGAACTACCTGAACTACTTCTGTATTTTGGAGGTGAATCTTTGTCAGTCATTTTATTTGCAATTATTTTCTCCCATTGTGTGGGCTATCTTTTCCTCTTGCTTATACTTTCCTTTGCTGTGCAAAAGCTTTTAAATTTAAAGGAACCCTCTTGCATTGTTGGTGGGAATGTAATTGACACAGCCACTATGGAGAACAGTATGGAGATTCCTTAAAAAAAAAAACAAACAAAACCTAGGAACAAAACTACCATATGACTCAGCAATCCCACTACTGGGCATAAAACTTGAGAAAACCATAATTGAGAAAACACATGTACCCCAATGTTCACTGCAACACTATTAACAATAGCTTGGGTATGGAAACAACCTAGATGTCCATCAACAGGTGAATGAATAAAGAAGTTGTGGTCTATATAGACAATGGAATATTACACAGCCATGAAAGGGAACACATTTGAGTCAGTTCCAATAAGGTGGATGAACCTAGAGCCTATTACACAGAGTGAAGTAAGTCAGAAAGAGAAAAACAAATAATGCATATTAACGCATATATATGAAATCTAGAAAAATGATACTGATGAACCTATTTGCAGGGCAGGAATAGAGACGCAGACATAGAGAACAGATTTGTGGACACAGTGAGGGAAGGAGAGGGTAGGATGAATTGGAGAATAGCATTGAAACATATATAATACCATATGTAACATAGATAGCTAGTGGGAAGTTTCTGTAAAACACAGGGAGCTCAGCGTGGTGCTCTGTGACAACCTGTAGGGATGAGGTAGGGTGGGGGGGTGGAAGAGAGCTCCAAAAGGGAGGGGACATGTATACTTCTGAGTGATTCATGTTGTTGTATGGTAGAAGCCAAAACAACATTGTAAAGCAATTATCCTCCAATTGAAATTCATTTTTTAAAAACACAAAAAAGAGGAGGGGTGTTCATTCATTTTCATTTAAGTGCTGTTTTCCCCCTCTACTTCCTCCCAGTTCTTTTCCTGTAGCTCTCAATTTATTCACTGCTGGGTCTGGGTTTTTTTAATTGCATATGAATGAATGATAAAGCAAATGACTAAATTAGAGCTCATGATTTTGGCTTCATTGGCAGGCTGCCCACAACCTGCTGGACTAGGCAGCCATGAGGACTGTGGTCTTTCATTCCAGCCCAAGCGGGCCCAGGTGTAAGTTCGTCAGGTTATGATACTTTTATGGTTCAAAAGTCCCAGAATGACTGGATTATGCATTCTCTTGGGCAGACTGGAAAATGAAGTACTAAATATAGCCTGCTAAATGAAAATGGTAGGAGGCCCTATTTTAGAGTCAAATCCATTCTTGCTTTTGCATCTTGGAAATAGTTGCTGTCCTTGCCCCTTGCCCTCTCTGATAATTTTGTTTTAGGAATTGAAAGAATTATATAGGAGAGTTTTTGAAATTTAATTCCATTGCAGTCTGACTGATTCATATTTAAAGGCATAGTATCAAATGCTCCTTCCTAAACCAGCCCCTCAAAGAGGGAGGAGTAGGAGCCTATGTGCATATTCCTAGTAGGTAGTCTTCTGGACATTCTAGCACTTGGTAAAAGAGAAACTTGCGGGGAGACCAGTATGAGTCAATATACCCTTTTCTGTTCTATGTTGTCCCTGGAAAAAGATCTAGCTGTGAATGGAGGGGTGTGGAGATGGTGGAAATATTCTCACTAGAAAGTACTTGAGCTGTTTTTTCTTCTTATCTCCTCAAGAATTCTTTGCTGACTTAGAGTCAATCATGGACATAGAGTACACTGGCCTCGAGTCAACCAGTGGCCTAGAGTCAACCACCGTCCCCACTGACCTGAAGTCGACAACTGTCCTAGAGTCAACCACAGGCCTAGAGTCAACAATTGGCTTAGAGTCGACAGCTGGCCCCACTGACCTGGAGGCAACCACTGGCCACACTAACCTGGAGTCAATCACAGATCTAGAGTCAACCTCTGGCCTAGAGTCGACCACTGGCCCCACTGACCTGGAGTTGACCACTGGCCTACAGTCAACCACTGGCCTAGAGTCAACCATTAGCCCCACTGACCTGGAGTCGACCACTGGCCTAGAGTCAGCCACTGGGTGCACGAACCTGGAGTCAACCACTGGCCCACAGTCAACAACTGACCTAGAGTCGACCACTAGCCCCTCTGACCTGGAGTCAACCACTGGCCCACAGTCAATCACTGGCCTACAGTCAACTACTAGCCCCACTGACCTGGAGTCGACCACTGACCTACAGTCAACCATTGGCTTAGAGTCAACCACTGGCCTATCAGACTTGACCACTCACCATGACTTCACTGAAGATGCAGAAACAACCACTGAAGTGTATTTGGAGAACACACAGACTTTTGGTAAGTGAGGGTTCTGGCAAAGGAAGCCTGGGCATAGATTGGTGGGCTCCCTCTTTTGTATTTCTGAGGGAAGCCTGCTTTTTTCCAGTGTACTTGATTCCCAGTATAAGCCTGTGAACACGCCCATCCATTCTGTTCTAGAATTGCATACTAATGTGGACTTAAACACCCTCAGCTCTAAGGAAGAAGCCACTCAGGTCACAAGTGAGGATTCCTCTCTTCAAAAATGTAGAAATGTTTCCCTGCTCTCCCTTTCCTTGTTTATAGCTCTTTGCAGAGGAATGTGCTATCATGATTTATACATTTGTGGGTATTTTTGTGGCTTTGTTCTCTGAGGTGGAGTAAATTTTGTCAAAAACTCACTGAAACTTGAGGAAAACTGAAGTATTTCACAGAATGCCAGGAATTGAAACCAGTTGAATATCAACCTAGCTCCAGCTCTAAGTTCTGTCCTGATCTGAACTCTGGGACCCACTTTCTGGGATTCGCTAGAAAGGACAAGCTACTTCATGTCTCTGTAGAGTCGATGGAAGTGGTGTCAGTAAAGGGGTTAACAATTTCTTTTTCCTTTCCAGTTGATTACAATTCATTTCAAACAGAATTTTGAAATAAATATTACACTAAGTGTAAATCTTATTTGAATATAGACTGAACAGAAGCTTTTTGATTTAAAATCTTTTGGAATTAAGCAGTGTTCCAACCTCTGTCCATCCCTCTCCTAAGCTGCATTATTTTTCAACTTTCTGCCTGCCACTCAGCCAAGAGGTCATAAGATTTCAATGCTTTCTACCCCTACAAACAAACCCCAGTAGACTGAGGGAATGCCTGCAATTTTTGCTAAGAAAGACCCTTGGTTCTTACTTGCAAAAGCAAATTTCTAAACAGTCTGATTCTTATGTCTTAAATAATAGCCATCATTAATTGAGATGGACTGTATTGCAGCACAGCTCTAAGCATATGGGGTACTTTAGATAGTAGTTGAAGGAATCTAGAAATTGTATTTTAGTGGAGGCCAAAGGGCCAGTTGAAAAAGATTGGTTTTCTGGCTTTAAATTCTTCCTCTTCCACTGATTATCTTCCTTGTAGAGGATACCTCATTTGCAAAATGGAGCTCCACCTGAGTACTATGCTCTAACTACCCAGTCTGTAGTAATTGATTGAAAAGCTAATGTAAGTTAATTCTTTGTCCCTCCTCCATCCCCACCACCACCTCCATCCCATGGGATATTAGGAAAACACTCGCGTTTGACTGTAGGAGTAATTATGGCCCAGATCCATTTGGTCATTTCTGCTAATATATTGGACCCTGTGGCCTGTTTACCTAGAGATCCTTTTAACTGTGCCAATTACCAATAAACTTTGCAGCTTTGTTTTTCCTATAATACATTTATTTTTAAAATAATTTCCCCCCAGTTTTATTGATATAATTGCCATAAAATATTTTATAAGTTTATGGTGTATAATAATTATTTGATACATGTATATATTGAGACGCTTTGGTCTTTAATAGGAAGAGAAAATCCATGGAGATTTTAACCTTTTAAATCAGGAAATTTACTCCTTTATTTCTAGAAGGTGTCACTGCTGGTTATTCTGAAGAGCCTGTGGCTGAAGCATGAGGCAAGTTCAAAGACTTCTCTTTTTTGCTCTTCTTGGTCTTTGAGGGATTTTTTCTCTTGGGAGGTACTCCAGGACAGACTCAAGAAGTGGGACTGGGGTAGGTACTTTTACCGTGTCTACACCCTTCTCAGCCAGGCACCATGTTCACTAGCTGAATCCACTTTTGGGGGAGAAGAGAGAATATGGTTCTTCATATGAAGGTATGACCAGTCATGTGCGACTCTCAGGGACTTCCAAGTATCAGCGGAGACCAGCCCTTTAACCAAATCTTTCTCTTGAACTGCTCTTGTGCTTCATTTCCACTGGTAGGACTTCAGGCATGGCAGAGTGACTCGGCAGTTAGGAGGAGGGAGGTTTGGCTGCCATTCTCAGTGGAGTCCTACATTTCCTAGGGGGCTACTTGAGGCTATGAGCTGAATGACAGATACACTCTGAATGATATTTACTGGAAGTGAATAAAAACCCTTTCTTAATTACAGATGACCCAGTATCTCCATGGGCAGGAACAAGCCCAATGCAGTGTTTTTTGGTAAGTTTCTTCTCTCTTGTCTCCGATACCTTATTAGGAATTTCATACCATTTTCAATGCTGGTATTAATCCACTTGGAAAGGATTCCAATTTAAAACTTTCAAGATGTTAAGATTAGCTATAATTTTAATATGGAGATGAAAGACAGCTTCTCTCCTCTCTGAGGTTTACCTTCCAAGTCTAACTGTCTGGATTTCCAGTCATCAAATAGGCAAAGGATAAACAAGTTCTCTCCTCTGAGTTTTCCAAGATTTCCTGTCTCTCTAATATGAGGATTCCAGTCCAGTCCATGCAATGTTTTTAAGGGACAACCTGAAGAAAAGGCATCAGATTTTCTGATTTATAAATATATATAGTTCAATTAAAAGTCATAAAATACAGAAGCTCTCAATTAGGAGGTCCCCGTTTTAATACTCTGCCTCACTTCTGGCTTTTTGGGAAATTTCTAAAGTGATTTCTTCATGTAGTAAAATGTAAACCTGGATGGTGTGCAGGTATATTGCTTAAGGCTCAAAGAAGAGGAGGGAGAATAAAGAATTTACACTTTAAAGAAATTGTCACATGCCCATGGTCACAGTGGGAAATTGGAAAGATGAGCCTGATCTTTGAACACTAGGTTCTCATCTCTTGGGAACTCATGTTTTTTTGTTTTTGTTTTGTTTTTCAGTTTAGAAAATGAAGCAGATTCTCATACCTGTGACTGTTGCTCTATTAATCACAACTTTCCAAGAAGGTTCCGAGTCTTTGAACAAGACTTCTATTCCATCATAGGAGCTTGGATAATTATAAAAGATTAGTGAGACATGGAATGTACCCACTTGAGGATAAACAGAGTGGCAGGGATTGACAATACACAGACAGATGAAAGGCATTTCTCAAACACATCCTGTTTAAAACAGGCTCAATAAATGTTCATCTGCACTGACTGAAGTTTTGAGGGGGGAGGTTATTTTACAAGGCAACATACTGCTTAGTTGCCTTGTTTTCATACCAATAGCCATTTTATTCCTCTCTGATACATGCTTTATGTTGTTTAGTTGCTGAGTCGTGTCCAACTCTTTGCAACCCCATGGACTGCAGCATGTCAGAATTTTCTATCCTTCACTATCTCCCAGTTTGCTCAAACTGATGTCCATTGAGTTGATGATGTCATCCAACCACCTCATTCCCTGTTGTCCCCTTCTCTGCCTATCCTCAATCTTTCCCAGCATTAGGGTCTTTTCCAATGAGTCGGCTCTTCACATCAGGTGGCCAAAGTATTGGAGCTTCAACTTCAGCCTCAGTTCTTCCAGTGAATATTCAGGGCTGATTTCCTTTAGGATTGGCTGGTTTGATCTTTTTGCTGTCCAAGGTACTCTGTAATCAGACGCTAACTCTTTCTGGCCACAGCAAAGTATGAAATAAACCTATGGAAAATATATTGGTGTTTCTATTCCTAGTATAGCAAACTACCACAAACGTAGTAGATTAAAATAATATATAAACCTCGTATTTTATAGTTTTGTAGCTCACAATTCTGAAAGGTATCTCACTGAATTTAAGACAATGTGTTGGCAGGGCTGAGTTCCTTTCTGGAAACTTTCTGGAAGAATCAATTTCCTTTCCCACTTTCCATAGCCCTCTTATGTCTTTGAAGCCAGCAAAAGTTGACTGATTCTCACAATATATCGCACAGTCACCAACACCTACCATGCTGCCCCTTGTCTTCCACATCTGAGCCCCACCTGGATTATCTAGGAAAATCTCTATTTCACAGGCAATTGATTAATGACCTTTATTCCTCCCTTTGCTGTGTAACTCAACATATTCATTGGGCAAGAATGACACAAAAGTTTGTAAAATGTTCCATAAAAAAAATTGTACAGAATTAAAGTGTATGGTATGATGATTTGATATACACATGCATAGTGAAAAGATTACCACAATAAAGTTGATTAACATACCTTTCACTGTTTGTTTTTAAAGGATGAAAATTTCTAAGATGATAGTATATAATGAGAAAAGAATCTAAAACAAAATTAGAGGAATTTCATAATTTCATGGCTAAATGTAAGCAGATGCATCTGCAAAGGATATGTAAGACTTTAACTCCTAGATAGTGGGAATCAGGATTTTATATTCATCATTACATCCTAAACTCCTAGTAAAATAGCTGGTGTATAGGAGGGACTCAAGAAATATTTGATAAATATTAAATAAATATTTGATAAATGAAAAAAGTAAGAAGAGTAATCAGAGAGTTAGATATGAAACAGGTATATACAGCATCATGAAGCCAAAGGAAAGAGTGTTTAAATAGGACAAAATGTCCTATTGTTCCTGAGAAGCAAGTTAAGATAATGATTGAAAAGTGTCCATTGACTTCAGCAACTTGGAAGTCATTGGTTACCCTGGTGTGAGCTGTTTGCGTGGAAGGATGGGAACAGGAGCCTTGGTTTATAAGCCTTTGGCAGGCAGCCATTTTGCTTTGCTTTCTTAGCCTATTGGTCAACTGCTTTCCCAAAATATAGCTGAGAGTGACTTATAGGTTAATAGTAAAACATTTCCTATCCTTTTTTCTCAAAGTCTAAACAAAAACAACAGGTAAAGAAACAGAAATGCAACTATCATCTTTGATAAAATGTGTAGTACAATTAAAAGCCATAATATATACAGATTGTAAATATATATATATATATACACACACAGATTGGAAACTGGTGGATTGGCTAGTGATATACCAGAAAGGAGAAAGGTAACACTGCATTAGCTTGCACATCTGAGGGTGGGGACAGTGGTACCAAATAGAAGTAAGCCGATGGTCTTACAGAACCCTGGTGAGATTAGCTTAGGGGAGGAGTGATGATCGTGGGGAGACAGGTGGTAGGAAACAGGTTCATATCCTCTCTTATTGAAGTGGAGAGAGTAGGTTTATTCTATAGGAAAACTGAATCAGAGAGGCACTAGACTTGGGGACAACTGTTACATTAGAAGATACAAGTGAGATTCTATTCAAAAACCGGGCAGTTAATGAAAGCCAATAAAATAAATGGAGATGGGATGTCCCTGGTGATCCAGGGGTTAGGACTTGACTTCCAGTGCCCAGGGTATGCATTTGATCCCTGGCTGGAGAGAAAAGATCCCACAGGCCTCAGGGCCAAAAAGTCAAAACAGAAAACAGAAGCAATATTGTAACAAACTCCATAAAGACTTTAAAAATGGTCTACATCAAAAAATGGAGAAGGAAATGGCAACCCACTCCAGTATTCTTGCCTGGAGCATCCCATGGACAGAGGAGTCTGGTGGGTTACTGTTCATGGGGTCACAAAGAGTCAGACATGACTGAGAGACTATGCATATAAAAAAAAACCTTTACAAATAAATAAAAATTATAACAAATGGAGGACGTCCAACCTCTGGCCAACTCCAAAGTGCCAGTATGAGGATTATGCTTCCCAAGCAGGAGACAGAAGATTCTTCTGAAGATTCAGGGCTATCTGAGAGACAACACCTAGAAATAAGTCTCAACAAAATAGCTATCATGCCATTCAATCATCCTACTGTGAGGCACAAGATTCTACAAAAATTCTTTTCATGCACATAGAGTTTTCCGATCTTCTTAGTATCTAACTCTGATGTGTGAAGAGAAAACAATCATCAGACATCTGAGGAAAATTTCCATCAAATTTCAAGTAAAGCAAGAGTAAAAGAATTCAGAGGAAATAGACAATATGAGGAGTAGAAGAAACCTTTAATAAACTCTAATTAATATATTCTGAGAGAAAAAATACACATTGCATCCTTGAAACAAGAATGGGATGCTATTAAATAATCAACCAGAAGATGAAAAGAAATATTGACCCTTGTAAATACAGTTGATGATAAGTTTAATGGAACATGAAGTTAAGGAACTCTTTCACTAAAATAGAACAGAAATTCAAAGAGATGATCAACAGGTGAGAAAAAATTCAACTAACACAAAGTTCAGAGAAAATAGAATATAGTGGGAAAGAAACAATAAGTGAAGCGGTGTAATACATTTTCAAGAACTTAAGGATGTTCCTCCATGCTGAAACTGTCCAATTATTATCCATAGGCTTACAGTTAACATTGCAGAATCCAGTGCAGGAATACAAATGGAGGCCTGCATACATAACTCTGAATATTCACAAGTTACAAGCCAAGTTAGACCCTAGGTTCAGTTTGTGTTTCCTATGCTGTCTGACTCCCAAAGCCTGTTCCTTGGAAACTGTCCTTTCGACCAAGCCTAGAGACCAAGTGAGCCATGAGTTCCCTTGGGTCATCCCTGCAAGCTCAGGGGGGTCGGGGCAGGGTGTCTGCTGGAACAGCAGGTTGGAGGATGGTCAGGCCCGGACTGACCTGGTCAAGTTCCTGTGGGAATTTGCTGGACAAGTTTCCCTTCCTCTTGTCTCAGTTCTGGAAAAGGATTTCCAGGAATTTTTAAGCATCTCTCCTAAATATACCACTGAGCACAGGTGTAACTGGGAGTGTAGTTACAGTGGGGGTGGGGGGTGAGGGGTGGGCGAACTTGTCTGCCTGGATGTGTTTTTTGTTGATTTGAGGTGACTAAGTTTACGCAAAAGTAATTTTTTTTTTCTGTTGTTGCCTGATGTACCAGGACAGAAGATATGCACTTATTCTGAACCTTAACACATGCTCAATCCTGCATACTCAGGCCTAGGGGGCCCCATGTTCAATCTGTGCCCCTCTCTCACAATTCTTGTTTTTTTTTTTTTTTATTATTATTTTTTTTTCCAGTGGGTTTTGTCATACATTGATATGAATCAGCCATGGATTTACATGTATTCCCAATCCCGATCCCCCTCCCACCTCCTCTCCACCCGATTCCTCTGGGTCTCCCAGTGCACCAGGCCCGAGCACTTGTCTCATGCATCCCACCTGGGCTGGTGATCTGTTTCACCATAGATAGTATACATGCTGTTCTTTTGAAACATCCCACCCTCACCTTCCCCCACAGAGTTCAAAAGTCTGTTCTGTATTTCTGTGTCTCTTTTTCTGTTTTGCATATAGGGTTATCGTTACCGTCTTTCTAAATTCCATATATATGTGTTAGTATGCTGTAGTTCTTATCTTTCTGGCTTACTTCACTCTGTATAATGGGCTCCAGTTTCATCCATCTCATTAGAACTGGTTCAAATGAATTCTTTTTAACGGCTGAGTAATATTCCATGGTGTATATGTACCACAGCTTCCTTATCCATCATCTGCTGATGGGCATCTAGGTTGCTTCCATGTCCTGGCTATTATAAGCAGTCCTGCGATGAACATTGGGGTGCACGTGTCTCTTTCAGATCTGGTTTCCTCGGTGTGTATGCCCAGAAGTGGGATTGCTGGGTCATATGGCAGTTCTAATTCCAGTTTTTTAAGAAATCTCCACACTGTTCTCCATAGCGGCTGTACTAGTTTGCATTCCCACCAACAGTGTAAGAGGGTTCCTTTTTCTCCACACCCTCTCCAGCATTTATTGCTTGTAGACTTTTGGATAGCAGCCATCCTGACTGGTGTGTAATGGTACCTCATTGTGGTTTTGATTTGCATTTCTCTAATAATGAGTGATGTTGAGCACCTTTTCATGTGTTCGTTAGCCATCTGTATGTCTTCTTTGGAGAAATGTCTGTTTAGTTCTTTGGCCCATTTTTTGATTGGTCATTTATTTTTCTGGAATTGAGCTGCAGGAGTTGCTTGTATATTTTTGAGATTAATCCTTTGTCTGTTGCTTCGTTTGCTATTATTTTCTCCCAATCTGAGGGCTGTCTTTTCACCTTGCTTATAGTTTCCTTTGTTGTGCAAAAGCTTTTAAGTTTCATTAGGTCCCATTTGTTTATTTTTGCTTTTATTTCCAATATTCTGGAGGTGGGTCATAGAGGATCTTGCTGTGATTTATGTCGGAGAGTGTTTTGCCTATGTTCTCCTCTAGGAGTTTTATAGTTTCTGGTCTTACATTTAGATCTTTAATCCATTTTGAGTTTATTTTGTGTATGGTGTTAGAAAGTGTTCTAGTTTCATTCTTTTACAAGTGGTTGACCAGTTTTCCCAGCACCACTTGTTAAAGAGGTTGTCTTTTTTCCATTGTATATCCTTGCCTCCTTTGTCAAAGATAAGTTGTCCATAGGTTCGTGGATTTATCTCTGGGCTTTCTATTCTGTTCCACTGGTCTATATTTATGTCTTTGTGCCAGTACCTATAGCTGTCTGATAACTGTGCTTTGTAGTAAGTCTGAACAGGCAGGTTGATCCTCCATTCATTCTTCTTTCTCAAGATTATTTTTTGGCTATTCGAGGTTTTTTGTATTTCCATACAAATTGTGAATTCTTTGGTCTATTCTGTGAAAAATACCGTTGGTAGCTTTTGAAGGATTGCAATTGAATCTATAGACTGCTTGGCGTAGTATAGCCATTTTGACAATATTGATTTTTCCAATCCGTGAACACGGTATGTTTCTCCATCTGCTTGTGTCCTCTTTGATTTCTTTCATCAGTGTTTTATAGTTTTCTATGTATAGGTCTTTTGTTTCTTTAGGTAGATATACTCCTAAGTATTTTATTCTTTTTGTTGCAATGGTGAATGGTATTGTTTCCTTCATTTCTCTTTCTGTTTTTTCATTGTTAGTATATAGGAATGCAAGGGATTTCTGTGTGTTAATTTTATATCCTGCAACTTTACTGTATTCATTGATTAGCTCTAGTAATTTTCTGGAAGAGTCTTTAGGGTTTTCTATGTAGAGGATCATGTCATCTGCAAACAGTGAGAGAGTTTCACTTCTTCTTTTCATATCTGGATTCCTTTTATTTCTTTTTCTGCTCTGATTGCTGTGGCCAACACTTCCAAAACTATG